>NC_054402.1:22864293-23016793 GCF_017976425.1 Toxotes jaculatrix | reverse complement strand
AATAACTTCAAACAGGCTCTTCCTGTATCTGTGGATCAGACCTGCACAATGTTCAGGAGGAAATCTGGACCATTCTTCCTGTCAGATCTGCTTCAACTGAGTCATATTCTTAGGATGTCTGTTTTGAATGGCTCTCTTGGGGTCAGTCTACTTAATCTCTAATGGGTTCTCTCTGGGCCACTTAAAAAGGTGGATTTTCTTAGCTTTAAGTCTTTCTGTAGTAGATTTACTTCGATGTTCAGGGTCCTTGCATCATCAAACTTATACTGAGCTTCAGCTGGTGAACAACCCCCCCGACATTATCCTGTAATTTATTTTCCCCTGGGTGATGGTGTGCTGTCCAGGCCCAGAGGCAGCAAAGCAGCTTTAAATCAAGATCTACCTTCCACTGTACTTCACTGTTGGGAGCATGTGTGATGCCCACTTCTAGGGAGAGCAACCACAGAACTAAAACGTCTCCATTTATAGTTTGTCTGACTCTAAACTCTTTGAGATGACTCTGTGACCCTTTGCAGTTTTATACAAACAAACAGTTCTTGATGGTGAGTCTTCTGAGGTCTCTTTTTTTGTGAGGCATGGTTCATATCAGCAGATGCTTCTTGTGAAGTTGTTTTTGTAAGTCAAAGCTGCTCTGACCCACACTTCCAGTTTGGCTTCAGTGATTGGACTCCAGCTTTGCTAACTCCTGACTCCAACTAGCTTTTCTTGATGTCATTAGCTGAGGGATTTGTATTATTTTTCCTACCCACGCTGTGAATCTTTAATGTATTCAGTATGAACAAGAACAATGCAATGATTTGTGTAATATTAGTTAAAACAGATTGTGTTTGTTCATAATTGTAACCTAGATGAAGATCTGATCACATCTTAGGATAAATTCATACATAAATGCAGATGATCATAAAGGGTTCATTTTCTTTTTCATGCCACTGTTTGTGGGATCGAGTCAAAATGAAACGACAACATAAGTGCGCTCATGTTAATGAAGGCACATGTCACCCAGTGCAACACTGTGGTTCATTCATGTGTCTTTAATAGTTTCTGGACAACAGTGGAGCTGTATGGTACAGAGGAATGACATCAGGCTTTGGATGCACTAACAATACTTGTTTTTTCGTGTCATCACAGGACTTGTAGATGATAATGCCGGCTTTATTCTTTAATGTAAACTGAGGCTTATCAGTGTCTGCATCAGGAAAAGCATACCTCTCTGTCATCAAAACATTTCACCACTGCCAATAGCCTCTCCTAAAATATATTTGAAGTGTAGAAATTCCAGATGTGTGAAAATGTCAGCTATCAGAAGCGTTAGCTTGTCATATATTGGCACAGTATCAGTCCTGCACACTCAAAACGGCCTCTACTTTTTGCCAATTACTACCTATCTTTAACTTCACTTCCTGTATCATTATTGATTCATTTCAAACCACTGGTTCCTGGAGAGGCGGTTGCCATGACAGCAAAGTTTGGGGTCATCCTCCAAGAAACCGGGATGTCAGCGTGCGGGTGGCTGGCTCTGTTGCTTCTAAAGCTCTGATTAGACAGAGGGAAGGAGGGACTTCACCCAAGACCTTGATACATTCATTAAATATAATGTTAGGACCATGATATTGATCTGTGAGTGGGTGTGTGATCACTTGAAGATGAACAGCACTGTTGATTTATGAGTTTAAAGTAAGAAAATGTTCAGTGCTCAGGTTTGGAGTTTAAAAAAAAAGAAAGACAGTAGTGAAACTCTTCCAGACTATTAACCTGGGACAGACACAGATGTCTCTTATATGCTGATGTATTGTAAGACTCCTAGCCTTCACTCACATGCTGAGGTCCCTGTTTACCAAGACTTAATAGCAAATGCAACATGTATGATGAGTCTACTTGATGATATTTGATGGCATTTCTCTTCTTTACAGTGCTCTGCTTTTAAATTCAGAAAACCATCCCAGGTAGGCGTGCAGGTTTTAGTGTGACTGCTTTAAGAAACGTTAAACATACATGACACACTCTTTGGAAGCGATTAAAGAGCGATGGTGAAGCTGTTTTTGCATAATAGCTTTATTTGATTGTGCTGGTCTGTTTGTGTGTGTCTGTGTGTGTGTGCGCGCTCACAGATACACCATTACACCTCATTAAGCAGACATTGTACTGCAGCCATAAGAGGGGTGTCACAACCGTCGTTACCCGACGAGCGAACGGAGTGATTGAATGCGAGACGAGGCGCTTTGCCTGCTCGCCCGGGACGGTTACAGCACATTTACATAAACATCACCTCCTTTTACATTTCATTAGCATAGAGAAAACATCAACGTGAAAGAAGGAGTGGAGGAGGGATGGATAGATAGATTAATGAATGGATGAACAGGGAGGAAGGGAGGGAAGGGCAAGACGGAGATGCTGCAGTTAGAGTGTGCTGAGGGAATGGAGACGCTCTTATTAAGTATTAGAGGAAACATTTACAGATGCATTGTTGGTTTTATGAGTCCAACTACATTTCTTTTCTGGCTTAAGGAGACAATATATCCTGTTAATTTTTGTCTTTTTTCTGTTCCACTTTACTCCATTCTCTCCTGTGCCACCCTTTTATTATCTCCTTTGCTACCATAACACACCAGCATAGATCCACATATAACTTGGCTCTTCTCTTTGTAGCCCAGCGCCCTGTCAGACTTTAAAAAAAAAAAAGTGGACCGAAATCCGTTCATTTCAGTGGAATTGCAGTGATAAATGGACTAACTCGGGGCGAAGTAAATCCACACTGAGCTTTTCTGTTTACTTCAACTTTGGTAAACTGAAACATAATAATTTGTACTGCTGACAAATTGCAAACCATCTTGAAAGTGTTGATCTTTGAGGCAGTTGAGAGCTGGAGTCCAAAACATAGAAAGCAGAAATAGAAATAGTATCCGTGCACTGCCAAAGTAAAGCCACTGAATTACTAGCTTGCCAGGGTATTTTGGTGTTTTAACCCCTGTGTTTTGCTGCAGTAGCTCATGAACTTTCACTGCAGGTAGTAAGCCAGCTTTCAGTCCAGTTTGTCTGACCAGGCACTGATCGGTAGGCCGACTTATCTCTTCACTCTGGGCTCGGCCTACCATTAAATTTGAGGTATTTGCATGTCTCTGTTGTTCACTTAGAATATGTCATGGGTTACTGCGGGACCACAAGGAGCCAACGGATGTAATTTTGTTATTTTACATCAGATAACTGACAAGAAAAATAATTCCACTGTGTTTTTTTTTTTTTTTTATCTCTGCTGTGATAACATTTCTCTCCATTTGCACTAAAAGTATAATGCAACTATGGTGAATCTGTTTTCCTCTGGTTTATTATTTAAACAAGTGCCACTCAAATTGCTTTTGAATGTAATCTGACACATGTTAATTCCTTTAGAGCAACTGAATCTGAAGTCCTGAACAAACAGCTGCTCCCTGATACACCAGCTCAACATACCATCAAACGTAGAAGAGCAGCAATTGCTGCACCGTGACTAGTTAGTTTCACCTATCACTTATAAACTACTGAAAACCAGACCAGTCTGTAACGATATAGATATTGGCATAAAAGATTCTGCCAGTGGAAATTCCCATAAGATGGCTTTCACTCAGATTATGATAACTGTAAAGCAGCACATACCGAGTGTGCATGGTAGCGTCATGATAAGTGCAGCCTTTACGGACAGTGCTCCTCTCCGTGTAGCTATGGGAGAAAAACATCCTGGCTCTGTTATTATTCTCTCCCATGGCGACGATTCATAGGGAATGACTTTACTTACTTTGTAAAATTGAATTTATATAGACAATAACGCCGCATTGTATGCTACAACCCTTTTATAAAAATTATAATGAAACTCCACATATTTTCAAAGTAACTTATTCTTGTTGCACAGCTGGGGCAACAGCCTGCTGGTACGTTAGCAGAGGTAACGGTGAGACGGGAGATGGCGGGCTCTGTTTGTCATCTAGTCTGTAGACTACTGCTCCTCAGTGTAATATTCCAACAGAGACAGCTTATAATGCAAAAACCTAAGGAGGTATTAAACTAAGTATTAAGTGTTTTTGGATTGAAATTAATTGAGGGAAAGTTTAAAGATATTGATAAATCAGATTTGATCCAAACTAATGCCTTCATTCTGCACTGCACATATAGTATATACTCTATGATACACGCTGCATCCTTATCTTTCAGAGCTGCTGTTTAAAAGGCAGAAGAGCTGAATGGTCAGTTTTGCTTATCTATATTAATTCTAATCTAATTAAGCTGGTGGTCTTAAACACAGCCAGGCATTTCTAATTGAATCTCTGCCTTACGCATCAAGCTACATAATGAATGTAGGGGCACATACACACAGAATGAGGATAGGATAGGCCTCATTGGCATGACTGTGCAAAATTGAGGCTTTAATGGTAGGCTCTCTTACCCTTTACACCCATATATAGCTGTCACCTTGCATAACAAATGAGGGGGGTGATTTAATTAATTGGGTTTTATGTGGGAACGGTAACAGGAAATCTGCACCTGTAGGGATTTTCCTCTAAGGCGAGTATGTGTGTGTGTTTGTGTGTGTGTAAGTGCAGTAGAGTTAGATTTATTGGTATTTGGTTTGGTTTTTCTGAAACTAACTTTTTACATATTATATAATTGTGAGGCTACATTGAATGTTTCAGCAATCCTGGCCACATTTGGATGCCTTCACTTAGCACAGTACAGTATACCAGTATGAAGCCTAACCCCACATCGTGCCTGTCATGTATTATAATTACATTTGAGTCACTAACCCAAGCATCTGATTTTCCAAAGAAGAAAAAAAAATCCCAGAAGGTCAAATTGACAGCACTTCTCCAGGATCCTCAAAACCTCTTCTATTCTTCTAACCATCTGGGAAAAAAAATATTCAGTTAGTTATTTTTGTAAAACACAAGCAATACATTTATTTTATATGAAAATAACAGATTTATAACAAATCTGTGTTGCAAACTGGTGATGTGGAGTCTGAAAGACACCTGTGTTAACCAGTAAGGGAAGGTCTAATGAAAGACACTGTTAGGTTGCATTATGGGAAGTGTAGGATCCAGTCTTACAGGGGTTTACTAGACATTAAAAGTCAGGATATCTCTTTTTCTGCTGAATATACTTTGACCATTCTGTCTTAAATATGTCTCTTGCACAAGAAATCCTCCAATTAAAAGATATATAAGACATATAGGTCATTTGTCCCAAGCCTCTGATTTGACCCAGAGGAGCGAACCAGCGACATGTGTACCGAACGTTTGATGTCATGGTAACAATAAAAAACATGGTTAAGGTTGTGGAACGGTTAGGTTAGTCAGGCACAAACTTCTGGGTTAAAAGAAGTAGGCTACTCATTTTTAAGTAGAAGCACTTGTATGCACACACACATGCAGTTTCTTAATGCCAGGCCAAGGAACTAGGTGCAGTGTGTATCCAAGGCAACCTAAATTAGCCTTAACAGGTATGTGGGCATTATGTGTCTTGCTGAGGAGAGAGTGAGAAAGCAGGCATCCAAGATTGAAAAGAAAAGAGAGAGAGAGAAAGAGAGGGGTGAGAGTGCACAGAAAGACAGGAGTGTGGGAAGGAGGAGTGCAAGGCAGCAGATAAGGCCTGAGAGGGAGAGGAGGAGATGAGAGGTAAAGTCAGAGGTTGAATGTGATTAGTAGAAAGCAGAAGAAGAAAAAGAGAGAGGCAGCGAGGCATGATGGGATCAGGGAGGGGAGGGATGGAAGGGGAGAGTGGTGCAGTGGGTGAGTCAGAAGGCAATGAGAGTGATTGGGAACTAGCATGCTGCTTATTGCATGCCATGAAGAATAAAGTGAGCAACCAGTCTGAATGGGGTGTGTGTGTGTGTGTGTGTGTGTGTGTGTGTGTGAGTGAGAGAGAGAGAGTGAGTGAGTGAGAGAGTGAGTGAGTGAGTGAGTGTGTGTGTGTGCGCGCGCGCACTGCAGAAAAAGCTATTAAGCAATACCGGCACAGACAGAGCTAACTAAATTACATCTCCAAAAAGACAAGATTACATTTGCTGCTAGACACTCACACACACACACACACACACACACACACACACACACACACACACACACACACACACACACACACACACACACACACACACACACACACTCCATGTTTAGAAGTACAAAGAAATCATGCTGCTAACACGCATGCTCTCAGACACAAACACACACACTAACACTCATTTACATTGACTAGTGTCTGGATGACAGAAGGGGTCCAAGAACACAGACGGCCCGTGGGTGAGATGACGCACAAGTGCACACACACGCACACACACACACACACGCCCAGATACATAAATCTAAATATACACATGTACTGTACAAAGCCTGTTTCTCAGAATTGTCACATAAGTGTCTGTAGAGTGATGGAAAGCAAAGACGAATCAGAGTGTCTGTGTTTGTGAATGTGTTTGTCACAGCTTTTGCCAGCATGTGCGTGTTAGACAGCCCCTGAAGGTGTTGATTGGGGAATGTGTGCAGGGATGTGTGTTGGCGTGTAAGTGTGTGTCTGTATTTTTCTTTCCATCCCTGCAGCATTTATCATTCACCTCCTGTACCTCCTCCTCGCTCTCGTCTCCTTCTCTCTTCCCCCGTCTGTCAGTCAAACGGAGGTGTCAGTCTCGCCTCCGCTTTGAAAATTTGGTTTGGTTTTATGTTTTAGTGAAGGTTTTTGGTTCCATTTTAGCCACTTACTCATTAAGTTATGTAAACACAAACACAACCCACGAGTGTCTGGAAAATCTTTGGCTTTGGTGCACTATACTAACACTTTCAACCACTTTATTAATACTCAAAACTATGGTATAATAATTGTCGCCTATTGTTATATAAAATATCCCTGATTCACATCCAGATAACAACACTAATAACACACAATAACTATTAATAATACAATAGCTGGCATCAGTTGAGCCAGGGATCTGCTGGTGGTTACTTGGCTCTCATTAACTACTGCACTTACACAAATAGAAACAAATATCTGCCACGTGTAATGTGACGCAGGAGCTGGTGCAGTCAAAAAACAGAAATGAGAGGATTGTGCAGCCTTGACAAAGGTATGTGCTCTCCCACCTGTAGGTCAGTTTAGCTGGTAGCTGGTACAGACCAAGGGGAAAAAGAGAAGATGCACTGTACCCTATGTGAATTGAAGATTTAAGGATAGAGGGTGTTGAATGCTGTACAAGCTGTAAATCCCCCTGAGATAAATTAGTGCCTAGTGATTTATGATTATTGGGCTTTTATAAATAAAACTGACATGATTTTGATTTGACTTTTAGTTCTGATCTTCTGATCGTCATGTTTCAATCACTTTTTAACGAGAAACTGCCAAAATACATGATAGAGTACAATTTAAACACACTTCCAGATTGATCAGAAAATTTACACCCTCAGTGCGTTCCCTCATTTGTGTTACCATGGTTACCAAATGATCATGCGTCATATATTGTAGATTGCTGATATAGATTTCTTCCTTGACAGTTCCCATGATCAGTAAATTGATCAAAGAGTAATTGTTTTTTTTTTTGTTTTTTTTTTAATTAATATCTATAACCACATGTACTGTCACAATATACTGTGGCTGGTGTGCTTTGCGTTCACATCACCACCACTTGGAAGCAGACCCTGGCTGTTTGAGAGGTCAATGAACCCAGGAATGGCTCGGTAGATATACATGAGCTGAGGAGGATGCTGATGAAGCTAGTGAACTCTCCTCATTTCTGCTATGGTACTTGATTTTAAAGGAACAGTTCCCCCAAAAAACAACAGATGAAGGCCTAAAGATTCTTAAGAAGTATCCAGGATGTGTTTATGTGTCTTTTTTTTTTTTTTTTTTTAAAAAGGTCCTCTCTGGTACACTGAAATACAGAGAAAGACTAAAAATCTGAAAAACTTTCAAAACGGTCTGGGTGTTACGTAAAGATTGGCTCTACATCGCAGAGATTACAGGGGAAACTGGGAAAACAGAAACAAAAGGGTGTGTGAGTGTGTGTGTTGTTGTCGTCATTAGTATGAGGGGCACCCCACTGTTCCCAAGTACCAATTTCCTGCAGAGGAGAAAAGGGAAACGAGGACAGGCCTGGAAGATGGCAGGAGAGGAGGAAAAAGAGAGAGAGAGGAGGTCTGGTGTGAACGAGAGGCATTATGAATTACAGTGTGTGTGTGTGTGTGTGTGTGTGTGCACACATCAAAATGAGTCACCATCAAACTAATGTTTTGTCCCAGTACTTAGTCATGATTAGTAACTGTGTGTGCATGTCTTACACCAAGTGTTCTGCAGTATATTAGCTGTGAATCTGACTTTCCTGTTGTTTGCAGGTGAGTATAACAGATCTGATTGTGCTACATGAACTGGCTTGTGTGTGCGTGTTTTGTGTTTTTGCTTTGTAGTGCCTCCATTTGCCGTGACTTCTGTGCTGTGCATTTAATATAGTTTGAGTGTAGTAGAGCAGTGTAGTCCATTTTGTCTTCAGGTAAAATTATCTTAACACAAGGTAACGACACAGTCTGTCAGTTTCTGTCATAACATAGTGTTTTGTCGTAATGTGTGCTGGACATAGTTTGCACCGGTCTCTGAGGACATATTACTTTTCTAGCATTTGGCTTCTACATCACAGTTCGCTGCCTTTCCATCCGAGCTTTAATCAAAAATAAAAACAGTTTTCAAGGACTAACATAATACGAGGATGACCAGCAACTCTTTCTTAATGAAAAGAAAGTTGTGACAAATAGCAGTGGAATTACATTTCCTTAATAAATGAACAAGCGGTAATCTTTAAAGGGACGGTTCACCTAAATTGTAAAAAACATATTTTTGCCTCAAGGGGTGTCGAGCTTTGTTTTAGTTTTAGTGTCCACAGTAAACAGAAGTTTGTATGTGATGCCCACAGCCTTGGAAATGTCATTAAAAAAAATTAGCACAAAGTGTCTCCAGTAACAAGGTTCTTATTTCTCTGAATTATCCACAAACATGAAACTGTAAACAGTTTCCCATGAAACTATGTTCACTGAAGAAATGAAAACGTTTGATAGTGAGAAACCTGGTCAAATAAAACCAACAAATATGTAATATCTGTATAACTAGAGACCACGAATGTGAGTGAGGAAATGAGGGTTTTGTTTGTTTGTAAGTTTAGTTAATTAACCCTTAAACAGCCCTAAAATGAAAAATACAAACATGTGTGCTGCTCCTCTCATACTGATCTGTCATGATTTTAGGGTACTTTACCTGTTGCACTTTGTTTTATTGGTCTTATAGTTTGCATAGACAAAGAATGAAGTGTCTGATAATAAATGAAGAAAGAATGAATATTGCCTTGTGTTCATATGGAGTAGTCCTTTCAATCAAATTCCTCTATACAGTCATCTAATGGTTACCCATTTGCAACCATTAGTTGATCGTCATAAATGAACACAACTAAACTCACTCAAATGACAGTCTCAGATATTTGTTTCCATTTTCTCTGTAATTAGCATCAAACATAGTTCTTCAGTTCTGGAGGGTTCTTCATAGGAAATTACTGATCTGTAAAACCAGATTACCCAGCTTCCTTTTATCCGACATACTCTTTGTTTTCAGAATGAATGGTTGGCGTCTATGTATGTTCACCTAAGACTGATCTGTTTCTTCATCCATCCATCCATCCATCCATCCATCCATCATGTCAGGCACTACAGATTCAATTTTTGGTGAAATTATAGATTTCACCATTTATGAAATTGCATTGACTCACCAATAAAGTGGTCTATTGCTAATATTCATCAAAACAAAGTAATACAGTATGTAGGATCCAATGGATTTTTGGGCAGACAACATGTTTACTGCTGCTCAGTTTCAAAAGCTGTTGGATGGAAACACAGCTACTGTTATTGGCCAGTGTTGCCAAGACTGACTCATAGAATAATTCTTTTTTTTTTTTTTATTTTCAGTGCCAATATCTGGGTAATGTAGTTTCAGTGTGTGTTTTTGTAGTCCTAACATGTTATGCTGTCATCCTGCCATCCCTGTAGTTTGCACGGTTCGCTGTCAGAAGTTCCTGATCTCGCGGGTCGGGGAGGACTGGATCTTCCTCATCCTGCTGGGACTCCTCATGGCCCTGGTCAGCTGGGTGGTGGACTTCTGCATCGCCATCTGCCTACAAGGTGAGGCATGGACGGACGGAGGGAGGGAGGGACTGGGTTTGTACCTACAGTACAGGTCGAGGCATGGAGAGTGCAGTTACAGTAGGGTGAGGCAAAGAGGTGATTTAAGAAGGAAGGAATTCATTTTTAGATACAAGAACAGCCGGTGGTATGCATGAGGGAAATATGCAGGTGTGCATAGGATGCATAGAAAAAAAGGAACTGACTTGTTGATATGGATGGATAGCAGGACTGAAACTGAGGATGAATAAAAAGAAGAGGTTAGAAGGAATAGATCCAGGTGAGGAGACAGGGATAGAGGAGGGGAGGAAGGAAGGGATCATTAACTTTAAAGCATTAAAGTTAGGAAACCATTAACATTCATTTATTACGTTTAAACACCAAATGGTTTTCTCCCAGAGTGCTTTATAGTTATGGCTCTCTAAACATCCTGTACAAAAAAAAAATCCCCAGAAAAACAAAATACCAGAAAAACATACAAATTGTACACACTCTATGTAATTCACAATTTTATGCAGTTAAACTAACATCCACCTCACAGTTTATCCAATGTTTGTGTAATGAGATGGAAATGAGAACCAGTTCAATTACAAACAACAAATAGATCTTTTTTGATAAGGAGTGAATATAATCAAATAATCCAATCAACTGGTTAATTGTTTGTCCCCCAGATACTTCGATTATACTCATTTTGCTCTCTCATGAAGACCATGTATTAAAATAAATCTACAGGATGGTGATTTCAGAGCTTTGGGTCAAGGACAATAAAGGCTGAGTCTTCCTTAAACCTTGATATCTTATTAAAAGCTGCTGTGAGAAGTCGTCTCTCTGCTTTTTGGGGATTTGTTAAAAGCCTGGGCTGTAGAGTCAGTGAAGAGGCGGACTAATACCAGTGTAGAGAGAGAGGCATCATTAGATAGAAATCAGTGTGTGACTGATTCAGTCATTCTGGGAATTTTACACCTTTAAATATATATATAAATATCTTACAGCCTGGTCAGAACTAACACTGATAATTACAAAGCTTTAAAACAGACATTTGCCTTATATGCATACACATGGAAGCAGTTATACTTGCTCGCAAGTCTAGTTTTATACAAATCTATCAAAGTCTGTTCATAAAGGTTTTTGACTTTAGGTGTCAACAAGATTTTGAGGGATGCAGCTCTCACAGATTTGTTTTATGCAGCCGGAGAAAAATATGAGCCATCCAACATTTTTCAAACTCTGTTTACTGAGTTTTATCAAGACATCTGCATAACCTTGTAATTAAATGGGATATTGTTGAAAGACCCAGACGCCCAGAAGGTGGGGAATGAACAGAAGGAACGGACGCTGGCAGGCACAAAGGACAGAGAGAAGTTAGAGAAACAAGAGAAACAAGTGAAAGATAAAGAACTGAAGAAGAAATGGAGGGATGGAAGACAGAAAAAGGGATTGTGGGTGGATCAAAGGATGGCAGGAGGGATGGATGGACGGCCTCCTTTAGCGCCTGTCATCTACCTGCTTGGTGGATGCAGGAAGCTGAGGGAGGAGATGATGTGAACGAGGGATTTATCAGTAAGTCAACTCTAAATTCCTGGAAGAGGAAGGTGGACTTTAAACGATTGAAGGAAGTTGTGAGAGCTGATCTGAAACCTGACGGGACCAGGGCTAATTCACATGGATTTGTGAGTGTGTGTGTGTGGGTGTGGGTGTGTGTGTGTGCACGCGTGCATGTGTTTTGCTGCACTCTCAAGGAGAAGCTCACCTAGTCCTGTCAGTTTCAGTTATGGTGTACAGTTCTTTTAATTGGATACAGAACATGACTATCCACCTGTCCTGAGGAGACACACACACACACACACACAAACACACACAACTACACACACACACACACACACACACACAAACACACACAACTATACACTAAATGGTTTATATGACAGCTCTCATGGATGCACATTTAACCCTCTGTGTGTGTGTGTGTGTGTGTGTGTGTTACAGTTTGTCCTCACAACATATTTACTGTAACTCTAATACAGTGCACGTCCACACATTACATCAATGCAAACACTCTTTCTCACTGTGTGCATTTTGTGTGTATTTGCGTTGTTGTATACATTGGATTGTGGTTTACACGTCTGCCCTTGCTTTTTGTGTGTGTGTGTGTGTGTGTGTGTGTGTCCACAGCACAGAAGTGGATGTACGGTGGCCTGGACAGTAATGTGTTCCTGCAGTATCTGGCCTGGGTCACTTACCCTGTGGTCCTCATCACCTTCTCTGCCGGCTTCACCCAGATCCTCGCTCCGCAGGCTGTTGGTACGACACACACACACAAAACAACAGAACATAAACACAGAGCGTATAGACAAATACACCACGCGAGCACTAAAGACACTTAAAAGTGATTTCACAGTCAGCAGCATATTATTTAACCACAACTGATAATCAGCTAATCTTTAAAGTAATTTATCAAATTCACAAATGTTGTGAATTTGAGCAAATGTTCTTCTCTGGTTTATGTCACTGTAGATTTCACTTCTTTGGCAATTTGAAAATGTCAGCTTTGGGCTCTTTGAAGATTCAGCATTTTTATATATTTTGTAGACTAAGCAGTTGATTGGGTGATGGAAAATGAACGGTAGGATTAATCTAAATTGAAAATAATCATTAATTTCAGGTCTATATTCCTGTAGATAAAGATGGATTTAAGGCTGAGTTTAAATATGATGAAATGCTGTCAAACCCCAGCCTTATAAATAACGGAGGTTATCATCTAAACTAGGGAATGGATTTGCAAGTGTTTGCTATTTCTGCATTCACAGCTGTACAAAAAAGATTTAAAAGTATACCTGAGCAACCACAGCCTTTAAACAATTTATAGTAATACAAATAAACCTGTGCAAATTATATAAGATAATATTAATGTTAAAAGAAAATACAAATTATTTAAAATCTTTGTTGATTCATGTTCTCTGTCACACACTGACGTATAGTGATTTTTGGTCTAGTTGACACAGTGGGTGGCAAAATTGAATCAGTACAACACTGTGTGACACTGCCACAGCTCCACAACAGCAGGAACACAACCAAGATGAAACAAAAACACCAGAGTGTTGCAGAAAAAACACATAATAAACTGAGATCAGTAGAATTTTACAATCAAAGTATCTTAGTTAACATCGATGTTTTGGAACAGAGGAGGAGGCAGTGGGTTTGCAGGCACCGTAAAAACTGTGTCGCTTACCTTACTCTACCGTAGTGTAACACTACTGTGACACGCCGTAAATCTCCTCTGCTCCTCTTCAGCCTTGACCCCCTAAAGGCGGAGCTCCTTCCCCAGGGGCCTCCTGAGCAGAGAGAGAAATCTTCAAAACTGTAATGCGCTCTAAAATTCAGGTTGGGTTTGTCTGAATTCCCTGCAGCTCTCTGCACAGGTGCACGCAGACCTGCCTGAAGTTATTTCGGCAGCAGGTATTGCAGAGACTTTACTGTCACTCTCACTGACAGAGGCTAAAGAGACGGGAGTGCTCCTGAGAATCCGAGGTATCTTCCTCTGTCAGCGAGACACACCTCCTTTTCTCTTTCACTTTTCAGCTCACTGGCTCTGTGTTTTAAACTGTCTTAAGTTGAACAGTTTTTTAATCATCATTATTTAAAAAAAAAAAGAGGCCAGAACCTGCTGTTGGACGTAATTTTAAGACAGTTGCCACATTTGATTTATAAAACTTTGAAATGCCAGACAGGGAATCGTGAGAACACCTGAGAGTGTGACTGTCTGTAGTGGATTGTGTGTATCCTATAAACAGCCATTACAAAGTTTTAAGGTGCTGTGGTGAGCAGATGCTTGTTGGCTGGAGTGTGTTTGGTTTCACTTTAAGTGGACACTCAGCTGTAAGCGCTCGCTGTTTCCTCCTGCAGGTTCAGGGATTCCAGAGATGAAGACCATCCTGAGAGGAGTGGTGTTGAAAGAATACCTCACCTTTAAAACGTTTGTGGCCAAGGTCATCGGCCTCACCTGTGCTCTGGGCAGCGGCATGCCCCTGGGCAAGGAGGTAACACACAAACACACACAGACTCACAAACAAATCAGCATCACCCACTCTATGGGCTCCTCCATGTAGTGCGTATAGTCTTGAATGGAGTTACCCTACTGAATGGAAAGATGTACTATTCCGGGACAACATGCGACACACACACACGCCCACACACAACACAAGCTGATGATTTTGTCAATCAGTGAGTCAGTCAGCACCATATGTGACTGTGATGGAGCTGAAACACCGGCTGCTCAAATGAGTGTTGAGTAAAAACTTGAGGCATAATTACTCATACAGTAGATGCTTTCTTGTTTTTGTGTGTGAGCAGAAATAAATGTGCACGTCACCATAAACTTAGCTTTTCAGGTGCATCTCATGATTGCTGACAAAAATCATTTTCCACTGTGCTTCTATATGTGAGCCAAACCCACGTGCTGACCCAGATTCAGCAGCTACTGTATGTTGTTTGGTAACCCGGTTTCAGTGATTCACAATGTCCAACACCAGAATACCAGCCATCTGCAGTTGCAGGTCAAATCATTATCAGTCATCAAAAACCCATTTAGGTCAAAGTGAAGTGTAGGACCAGGTTATAATTCTTGGTGAAAGTCAGGTTTATAGACAGCAGCTCTATCCTGTCTGAAATCAGGACATAGATTCAGAACTAACATGCTACAGTACATGAACGTCTCAGGGAAACATTCCAGGTCCCTATGTCCCTGCTGCATGAAGTCCAGGCGGTTTATATATGGTACATAGTGCTGGAATATTCATATGCCTGCACACTGATGCTCACAAAAGCTTTCACCTTCTTCCATCTACTCACCTTTTGTATGTTAACAAACTAACTGTCAGTCATGTACTGTAAACAAAAGCATTGCAACCTTAAACAATAGTTAAAACTAACTTGAGTTATGTGTGACAAGGTTTAGCTTTAAGCAGTGCAGGTAGTGACTTGACACATTTCCCCTCGGTGCTCACTGTAGCTTAACGTGCTCGCTGTTGAGACCGTTCAGTACTATGAACCCATATAAACCTATATAAACCCATATAAAGCCATGCAAACTCGACTCAACTCAGCTGCTGCTGAGACCAACTCTTGTACATCTCCACTGCTCTTGATGTTTCGTGCATGTAACAAACTGCAGCTCGTACACTGAAGAATGCTGCAGGGAGCTCCAGGGCTCACTCTCTGGATCAGTTCATGTACCAAAGTCAGATCGTAGGTTAAGTTACACAACTATTGCCTCTTAGTGTTAATTCTTGTTTTTCATTTATGATCTCCTGGTTATTTGTTTATTTATTTCTGCTACTGTCATGATACCACATTTTTACGTGTTGGCTGTTGGAATCACACACATCAACTCAATCATCATAGTTCAGTAAACGATCAGCCTTATTTTTCCTGCAGCTTAACGTTTTGACAGGAAAATGAAGCACATTGTTTTACTTCCACTGGATACCAGCACGTCATGTTAGTATGTCCTGCACTGAAAGATGTGCAACACCCAGTACTGGAAAACTCAAAACACTCAATACATTTACAGGTCAGTAAATACTGAGCGAAAATAACATTGGAACATCCCGGTGCTGAATGGTACACAGTGTTTGGTCTCAGGACGAGACAGTTTGAAATCTGGAGAAGAGGGAAAAAAATGGGAAAAAAGGAAAATGCAGTGTTCACCTGGAACCTTTTCTAAACCCAAAGGGAGGTAGAAGGTTTTTTTTCCTAGACATTGTGGAAAATTCACTATGCAGATGTTGTTTATGTCTTGTACACTAGCTGGTGATATGTGTGTGTGTGTGTGTGTAATGTACGGTAGTGTAAATTCCTTAGTCTTTTAGCAAAACCAGTTTCAGATAAGTATGGCATCCCCCAAAAGACTGCAGAGCCTGAAGACATACTCACAGGAAAATATCTTTTCTCCTCATACAGACACACACACACGCACACACACATAAGCCTCAGGCCCTTTTGCTTGTGTACTACTGCAACAGCATCAGCACAGTCTGGATTCAGCACTGATCTCTCACTTCCTTTAACTTGAGCATCACTTTTCTGATGCTCTTACTTTTAATCCCGTTAGTTCCACTCTGAGCTTCATCCCCTGAATTTTAATATTCACCGCAGACTTTGTTGTTGTTGTTGTTGTTGATGTGTTTTCAGAGGCTTTTTATGTGCTGTCTTATGTGACACGCAACAAACAGGAGGCTAGAGTGCGTCTTAGCTTGTAGTTTGAACCTGTAATATTTTATGTCTTTCTTTTTTTTCCCTCTGTTCAGGGTCCGTTCGTACACATCGCCAGTTTGTGTGCTGCTCTCCTCAGCAAGTTCATGTCTCTGTTTGGGGGAATTTATGAGGTAAATATTGTTTCATTTTTCTGTCAGTGCCCTTCCTCTCAAGTTTCCTTTCACTTTTTCTTCATTTTGCTGAACTTGAGTTCACTGTGTTTTACAGTCTTTACTCGCAAAACTTTAAATTAAAACATGAATTATTCATTTTACTTTTCATTATTTTTCATCAACACTGAACAGGTCATACACAGATCTTTCAGAAGTCTTTCTTACAGATACTGTAAGAAAGACTTTCAGCCTCCAACTCGTTTTTTTTTTGTTTTTTTTTCCATTTCACCTCCTTCAAAATCCCTTTTTTTGTCCACTGGACATGGCTTTCTTGATAAGAATCTTGATCTTGATTATGTTCCATGTATTTATTTATTTATTTTACTATGTTAGAGTCTGTAGTTCCTGAACCACCAACAAGAGATCTAATATATTGCTCCAATACTCTGATATCCTCTGGCAGCTCCAGAGCTACTGATGCCGGTCCACAGTGTTCACATGACGAATCTGCTTGTTTAAACCAGTATTAATGATGTATTAGCTTGAGCTGTAGGAAGCCAGGTCTTGCACCTACTGAAGAGCTATGAATCTCGGACTAGGACTGTCTGCCATTGCTATACTTTATTCATCCAAAAGTACTTAAAACAGAAATTATCACGGGGGCTGATTTAGAGGTTTGGAAAGATAGAAATCATCTGCATACAGTGAGACTTTTTGCTTCCCTCCCTTTTCTAAAAATCGCACAGTAGTCAAATGTGATTTGTAAAGAGATTCCAAGAGGTTTGATCACTAATTCAAAAAGTAGCAGGGAGAGCGGAGAGCCCTGTCTGGTTGCGTAAGATTAAAGTAGTCAGACCTAAGCTTATTTGTCTGTACTGAGGCCCATGGAGATGCATAAAGAAGCTTGATCCTTGAAATAAAATGTGGAGCCAAAACCAAACCTTGACAGGGCTGAGAACAGATAATCCCACTCAGCTCAACCTTGTCATGGGGCTTTTCTGCATCTAAGAGTGGTAAATATTTCACAGTGGGAAGTTGAGTTAGATGAATAAATAATATCAATAATCTGCAAATTTTGTCTATAAACTATTTTCAATAAGTCTTCTCTGATCTTCATTAATTATTGTTGGGAGCACATTTTATGATCTAATAAACGTTATTTTAGATAAAATTTTAGTATCTACATTTAGCAGAAATGTCACTGGAAGAATTCATTGAAGACACCTAGAAGGAGAGGGGCGATTTCCACAATAAACCATCAAGTGCCTTTGAACATTGTAAGCTAAGTACTGCTGGAACAACCTCATCCAAGTAAGAGGTTCTCCCTCACTAGTGGAAACCAAACCCATCTTTATCTTTATCTTTACACATCTTTATCTGCAAAACACAGAAATCACTTCAGTTAGGCATTCATCCCTATGTTCCCCTGTCGATGTTTAGCATTTATTTAGGCTAAGAAGGCTACCATGTCTGCTGCACTCATTGTACTGTGGCTCATTTAGTTAAGCTTCAGATAGCATGCAGATTTTTGTTCACCCCACGGCCAATCAACTGGTTGAAGAGCAGGTACGATTTTGGTGGACCAGGATTTCTTTGTTTGACGTTTGCCCTAATCTTCAGTTAGAAGAGCAAGAGTAACACTTCTCCATTTGTGTCTCTGTTCAAAGTATGAAAGGAGGTTTCGCAGACGCAGAAGTTGATGCTTTTATTCAGAGCCTCTCAAGTGACTTTGATCATGAAACACTGATCTCAAAAGCAGCCAGTACTATCTTCAGGCAGTGCTCACAGAGTTCTGTTCTGAGAGGGAGAATAAAGCGGAGGAAATTAAATAAAACAAAAGCCAAGACAAGTGTTTTTAAAGGCCAGGAGGATCGGGTCGAAAGCTGACATTTCTGCAGGTGTTTGAGTGTGAATGAAAGATGATGACAGCAGGTGCATTGCCAGAGTGAGGCTAGGCAAGTAGAACAAAAAGAATAAAGGAGAATGACGATTAGTATGGGAAATAATTTCCAACAGTGGTGATTTTTGGATCTGTTAAATGGTGCAGACTCTCATTTTCTTTTACTAAAGCCTGTCTGCTTTTGTCTGTTTATGCCTCAGAGCAGAGAGCAAACACTATCTGCTCACCTGACAAAAAGCTTTTACCAGTTTGCTTCTGTTTGTCCATCTATCATTTTTTCAGCTAAGAAAAGTGGAAAAAAAGCTGCGCGCACAAACAGAATGCAGATTTTTCTTTTTGCTCAGGAATCAATTTCTTTCATCCCTTGTAAAGTCAGCAGCCAGTAATAATCCATTTTATAAATGTTTTATCAGTCTGTTATTTGTCAACAAATTACATCTTTTTCATCTTCAAAACTAACTTTGCTCAGAGAGATGCAGCGACAGAGATGAGAGTTTCAGTGCTGGAAAGGAAGAGAAGGGAAAAAAGGAGGAATGGAAAAGATGCAGACCAATCAGGAGGAAAGGAAAGGAAAGCAAAATCCTTTTCTTCCTCATCGTTGCCTCTCCTTCTTCTCCTCCTTTTTCTTCCTCTCCATCTTTTCCGTCCTTTGGGAGAGGAGTCCAGGAGCTTGAGGGAGGCAGAGAAAGTTTTGACTCTCATCTCTCTCTTTTCTGAAGATGTGAGCACCTCTCTTGGGGGATGAAATGGTGGGAAGATGGGACGGTTTGAAGAGACTACAGAGGGCAGTGGGGCCGAGTGAAGGGTTTGGTGCTAGAGCCACAGAAATCCCTCCACTGCATCCACGATATTTCCTTAAGCTAATGGAAAAGAAGTGTTATGTAGTCTACCGCACTGGCAAATTAGATATCTTTATATAAAGGTGATTTGGAGGATCACCTGATTCGGTCAAAATATATTGTTAACATGATCTCCCTGCGGTACATGGCAGAAAGTGTGGACAGCGTGTAAAATTTGTCTACAGATTTGAACATAATGTTCATAAAACATAATAAATGTGTAATATAAATACATAAAATATATTCTAAAACTGACAGAAAAGGGATAACATAAAATCAGTGATTAAAATGTTGTTAGTATAGCTATCCTGTTACCTCATGTATCACCCACTCATCATCAGTTTGCACATGAGCCTCTAACAGTTTGATATCATGCTGTATGAAGAAATTTCTCATTTTTTTGGACATGGCTGTTTGTCACCACAACGTCTGTGGATGGTGGAAAAGCCTTTAAAGTCGCTGACATGCCAGAGTCTGAAAATACATTTATATGGTCTCACTTTTACTTCAGCTGAAGGTGAGGAAATTAAATCTGCCTCTCGCTTGTCAGTAGCTGAGTGTTGTCTTCCTGTTGAAAACAATGAGTATCCACGTTGGCATTTGCCTCACACCAATACGCTTTAAATGTCATGACAGGCATTATTTTACAGCCTTCCTTAAACACTTTCTGTCCCTCCATCTCCTCCATTATTCCCTCGCTTCGTTTGGCACTCTCTGCCCATCTTCCTATTTATCGGCCGTTCTTCAATAATCACTACCATCCTCATTGTCTCCTAGTAAACCTCTGTTACTCCTTCCTGCTCTCCCCTCCCTCTAGAGTGTTGTGCTGCATTTTATGGCATATTAATGCTGAGTGTGTGTGTGTGTGTGCGTGTGTGTGTGTGTGTGGAGTGTCCTTCTGCAACAGCAGCTCATCCTCTCCAGAGTCTGAAGTACAGTATGCTAATGTAGCCTGTGGGCTGCAAAAAGCAGCTTTCTGTGTCAGCATGCTTTTAGGTAGCGTGCTGTACTTTTTAAAAAACGAGGGACGAGTACTCCACACACACACGGAGGATGTCATCATCTGAACAGGGCTCTCACTGGATCAGATGTAATTGAAATGAATGTTTTTATCAGAACTTTGAATGTCAGCTGATTGAACGCAAATTTTGGTGCTAAAATACTCCTTCGTTAAATAAATCAAAGTGATTGAAAATCTGTTTGATATTTGTGAAATCTTACAATGACTCACACAGTACCAGCTGATATTCATCTGTCCTTACAAGCCTAACTTTGTTTCTTACTCCCATGCTACCTGAAGGAGCCTGGTCTTATAGGGATTAAGGTAATCCAATTGCACAGTTTCCTGCATGCTCTGCAGTCCGTGTCCCTTCTTCCCCAAAGCTGAGGTCTTGTCAAAGTGATTCACTCTGTGAAAAGTTAAACTATAGCTAAATATTTATTCTTGTATCCAGTCTGTGTGTGTGTGACTGGATACACACTGTGTGTTAATGTGTTTTTAACCATTTGAAATACCATATTCTCCTTTTGTTTTCCCTTAAAATCATCATATGTACTGAGTACTTTATCAGCTTGTTTTAACTCTTCACTGAAGCTACAGTATATGATGTTTACGTATATATGATGTATATGATGAGTGAAATACTCAAACCCAGCAATATTTGGATCCTGTGTTTTATGACTCCCAAATATTGTGTTCTGCCTGGTGCATCATCTTCTGAATATTTTCTTTAAAATCAGCCTGACACAGTTGGTGTCTTTGGAAACTTGGGGATCACCACTAGAATCTGAAAAACGCCTGTGGGTTTGAGCGATGGGTACAAAAAAACACCAGATTTATTCCCCGCTGGCACAAACACATTTCCCAGGTTTTAAGTTAGAGTGACCAATTAATAATTCAAGAGAGTTTTCTGGGTCCAACTAACCTTACAGAATAAAACGGTTTAGGATAATAATACAAGTATATTCTTGCATGAGGCTCAAAGTGTTTGTTTGTGATGGCTGGTCCACTGGAAGTGGAATTAGTTACAAAGATAGAAGGAAAAACAAATCCTGATATGTTTTAATGATCCAAAGCAGTTTTATGTTTCTAGGAACAAGGGTGTTAGAATAAACTCTGTTCCAGTACACTCAAGAAAAAAAATATTTCTTGGAAAACATTGATTTTAACTTTGAAGAAGCATAAATATTCAAACCCAGTGAAGGATTTGTAAAATATTTTTTAAGATGAAGATGTTTTGCAGTATAAGCTGTGTTTGCAAAATGTTTTTGTAACCATCCCTTTTTATTACACTGTGACCATCTTTCTGTGTGTGTGTGTGTGTGTGTGTGTGTGTGTGTGTGTGTAAGCAGCAGTACAGCATGCTACTCAGAGTTTCACACTGTAAGACCAGAATGACCCACTGAGTGTAAAGTCAAAACGAAACACACACACACACAGACACACTAATCTCGCTTTATCACTGCCATGCTGCTTGAAGGAAGCCAGTCTCATAGGA
The DNA here is from genome assembly GCF_017976425.1 of Toxotes jaculatrix. NCBI lineage: Eukaryota > Metazoa > Chordata > Actinopteri > Toxotidae > Toxotes > Toxotes jaculatrix. Next base: position 22,995,022 of record NC_054402.1, on the reverse strand, counting down.
ATGAAGGTAAGTAACATCAGTCATGTAAAAAAAAAAACAAAAAAACATCTCCATTTCCCATGATGCACTGCAATCCTCTGCCCCGCAGTCATGCAGCTCAGTCTTTTCATTTGTTCCTCTCTATTGGTCTTAGTGTGTGTGTGTTACACTGCAGCTCCACATCTGACGAGAACCTTATTGTTCTCCTACATGAATAGTGTTATTACTGTATGAACAGGGCAGTTACTGATGTTACTTAAAGCATAGAGCTAATATATCAATTATCAATTTTTATTTTTTCTGTTTTGTTTTCAGCTTCTGCTTCTGGTCCTACCTTTTTATTTGTTCTTTGTGCTCAGTATTAAAATGGTTTAATGTACCAAAGACCAACTGAAATCTAACCCACCTCTGTCTGTGTGTCTGTGTCTGTGTGTGTGTGTGTGTCTGTGTCTGTGTGTCTGTGTGTGTTTTCAGAATGAGTCGAGGAACATTGAGATGCTGGCAGCAGCCTGTGCTGTAGGAGTGGGCTGCTGTTTTGCTGCACCTATTGGAGGTGAGTCTTCCAAAAAATATATATCGTAGCAGAAGTCTCATCATTCACCGTAACACATGGTGAGTTTCATGTCATTGAAACTGATGGAGTCACTTCACTGATGTTTCAGAGGGGACCGGTCGGTGAGGGCAGTATCTCTCTCTGTAAACCTGATATTATCTCATGTTAAATTTAGAGTCTCAGTACATGCCGCTACAGATCTCACAACATGGTTTTGTGTGCGATGTGATGTAATGTGGTTAGCTGCAAGCACATTTTTACCTGCCTGTGCTCGTTCAGTCATTTTACAGCTCACCATGACATTGTCTGCACATATCTGGTGGGTGCCGTGTTGTTCTGGTATCAAAAAAAAAAAAAAAAGAAAAAATCAGTCCAACAGCTGAGAACATGTCTGAGTGCAGATGCTGACTGACAAAGTTAGTTGTATGTGGCTGTCACAGCAAAGACAAAATGTAGTTATTATGACATATAAAGTAAAACACAGTCACAGGGATTCTACATGTCCGTAAAACCTGTATGTTCCTATTTTGACTGTCATGTGTTTGTTCCCTGTGAGTCTGCACCCCTGGAGTAAGACCACCACTTATTTCTCTACTGTATTATTAATCACATATGACTCAGACTTTGTAAGTACTTCATCATGTGTAGTGCATAATGGTGTGTGTGTGTGTGTTGTTTTTTCCAGGAGTGTTGTTCAGTATTGAAGTAACGTCCACATTCTTTGCGGTGAGGAACTATTGGAGAGGTTTCTTTGCTGCTACCTTCAGTGCCTTCATCTTCAGAGTACTGGCTGTTTGGAACAGAGACGAAGGTAACGGCGATGTGTGTGCTGTGTATTAATGGGACACAAGTGCAAGTATGTGCAGATGATTGAAACATTTAATAACAACCACATTGTGACTGAGTAAAGTGAGAAACAGTGGGTGGCATTCTGCCGGAGTCTTTGCTTCTTTGCATTTCACAAAGTGCCTGAAAACATTTGTTACACTAAGTTATAAATTACTTAGGTTCAAAGTTGTGGAAATACTGCACAATGTTCCCATTTGCAGCCTCTATTTGACAATATGAAAACAAGATGAAAACTTTTTAATCAGTTTTCTAGCAAGTAACAACAGCTAGTCAAACTTACCAGAGACCAACTTGTCAGTGGTTTCAGATCTACACTTTGACTTAGCACAGCAGGGACAGAGCAGGTGTAACAACAAACAGTAATGGTGGCTGGGTTCCATGAGCGTGTGTGCCAGTAAGTCGTGACAGCCAGCCAGTATTCAGAATAGCAGGGCTCTGGACCTGGAGCACCTGAATGAAACTGAGAAATCATTCATGTTATTCATTACCTACACCAGGGCTTCTCTTGCTGTGACATGATGTCTGAGTGTCTGCTGTGAAACTGGACTGTTGATCAGAAAAGGACCAAGACACGTGAGCTGTTGTTTTAAATGAAGCCGTTAAAATAAGGATACTTGGTTGTGGAGGAACGAACCAAAGGTGGAACATTGTTTCTGCCACAGCAGACAACAAATCAGAGTTTAAGTTTCTAGAGGCACAGGTTCAAACTCACAGCCAATCAAATGGCTGCTTCAGGGTTTCCAGCTCTCTTGTTTTGTCGTCAACTTTATTCACAACTTTTTCTCCAACCCTCTGTTCACAGCACTGTGCTCTGTCTGTGTTGGGTTTGGAGAACTGGTCATCGCCTCCACAACGAGCTGAACTTTTTGTTTACTCCTAACTTGTTAGCTTCCATCAGGGACAGACCCTGAGCTGCTGTAACACTCATACAGTGCACTGCCTCTGTGGACGAGTGACAGTGTTTCGCTCTCTCTCCTGACTCTTGCGGTACTTCTTCTTCCTTCCTACAGAGACCATCACGGCCCTGTTTAAAACCCGTTTCCGGCTAGACTTTCCCTTTGACCTCCAGGAGCTTCCTGCCTTTGCTGTCATTGGGTAAGTTTTGACTGGTGATTGGTCAGTTTTTTATTTCATATAAAACACATAGTCAGAATTTGTTTCAAAGCCAAAAAAAAAGAAAGGTGAGCCATTAATACACAACCATCATTTTTTAAAACAATTAATGTACAGTGTAATAGCCATGTAAAAATGATTCCTTATCAAAAAACGATAGAAACATATATTTGGCAACAAATTCTGGTACCAAATGAACACTGATTTGGTTTGTTACAAAAGTCCATAGAGACTTCACATAACTTCAAACACTGTGAGTCATTGTTGTTGCCCATCTTGTTGTTCTGACAGTTATTCCCATTCCCTGCAGCATAAATTCAGATATTATTCAGGCACTCCGCTCACTGAGGCTTGTGAAGGTGTTACTTCAGGGTAGCCTGCGTGAGTCACCTAACATGGATAATTCAGCCTGCAACAGTTGCTAGCACACTGAGGGACGTCTTATTTTATCCTGCTTTAGCCTGAGGGCTCCTCCACGACTGTGAATGAGACCATGGGCACCTCGAAGAAAGCTGGTGGAGAGGTGGGAGGGGTGCTCTCCCTCCCTCCCCCTCCCTCCCTCTCTCTCTCTCAGATGAAAGTGCATGCCTGTGCGTAACTGTGCGTAGGCTCCCCAAGAGAAGAAAATCCCTTTCTTCTTCTTCCTCTTTCTTGTCCTCTGTTCTTCATCTTTTGGCTGTTTATGTCCGGAGGTGTTCACACCCACTGCTGCATCAGTGCCTTGCACATACAGTGCACTTAACACTGGCTCCAGAGAAGGCAGCAGAGCGCTTAGCCTCAGTTTTACACTGTGTTAGCAGGTACAGGTGCACTGGCACATGTGTGTCTGTGTGTAGACGACAGTATGTCAGTGCATCAGTGCAGTTTCCATCTTCACTTGCCAGTAGCCGTCAAGTGGGGAAAGTCGGTCAGTGTCTCAGTCAACTAGGCCAGAAAGAGTTTGTGCAGTGTTACACGCTGCCAAGTGCACGTCTTTGAAGAGTCACACACTGTTCTACTGAGTGTTTCACACCTACAGGCATTAGAAGTGAGAATCACTGGGACCAGAGGAGGCTGCAATATGACCTGATTCCTGCAAACACAAACATGAAAGCACGCGAATACACGCAGTGCAGTGATGATATACAAATAAGTTGGAATTTACTGTATGTGTCCATACATTTGACGACATTTTGCAGTCGTTTGAGGACCATCCAGTGAAAACCTTTACCACATCACACCCTCACTGGGTGTTTTCACAATAGCCAGATTTCAGATTGTGGTTTCAACAAATATACTTCAGGGTGTAAAAAGATTGGAGTGAAAGGCGTTCTGTGGTGTTCTCCTATAAACAAACAGCTCATTTAGATTCAGTGTTACTCACCAGAATAGACTGTGTGTCTCGTGGCCAACACCAGTAGAGCAGCACATAGTAACAAAACAGGGAACCACTCATCACAACACTGTTCCATAGCACCATTAGTGGTCAAACATCCAGCAAGGTACCTTCAAGGGCAAGAAGGGTGATACTCAAGAAATCCCTTGAAAAGAATGTGTCTCAGTACTCTCAGACTTCCATCATCCCAAAGCACATTCATTCCTGCTGAAGATGAAAAAAACAGGTCACAGTAAAGAGCTTCATTTGTTATAAAGGCAAAATAATTTCCTAAATAACTGGACACTTTAGACACACTGGACACTCAAACAGGAGTAAATGTGCATTTTTTGGGGACTATTTTTAGCAGGGGATTCATACACATTTTGTGCTCTAGCGAGCAGCAGAACGGTGCATGTTGGATCCTCCAACTACAGTGGGTCATGAAATGTAGTGGCTCACTGGTGTGTTGTTAAAAGTTTTTGGGCAGCAATGGAGGAATAAGATATATCAGGCTGTGGATACACACAATATGTGTTCGGCAGATCTGTTCATTGTTGGTTTTGGTCTTTTTTTTTTATGGGAAAAATAAATTTGGTTCTTTTTGATTTCTTTCTTTTACTCTTTCAGTTCATTTATTTACTATTTATTCATTCGTGCCGAAACAATAAATCAGTTAATCAGTTGATTTGTCGACCAGTCGACATTTAATCAGCGACCTATCTGATAATTGGTTATAGTATATACAATCAAGATCATGAAGCACCATCATGGACTCTGGGAAATTACGATGAACATTTTTCACTATTTTCTTACATTTTGACTGAAACTAACCATCAGCTGCAGCTCTGAAATGTATTTTTCCCTGGCTACCTCACCCACCAGCTCCTCAGTGCCTGCCCCCTTTCCCCGGCTTTTAAAGGAAGCACTGGTTTGGCTGAGACACCTTTACCAGGCCATTACCCATAATCCTGCTTGGCCTCAAACAGTACCCTGACCCTCATTTGAACTTTACCCCAACCCCACATCCGAATCTTGAGCTATTCCACAGAGAGAGGACATTTGGTCCTTTTAAGAGAACTACAAAGAACACAAAAAGGGACACATGCAGTGTTTTTCTCAGCTGCATCACGAGGGCAAAGACTCCCTAATCATCCTGTTCATTATTTATTCAGAGGTATTTGACGGAATTAATAATGCAGCAAGATAAATTTATAAGCATTAGGTTGTCTGCATAGCTGTCTGAGTCTATTCTTTCTCTCCCTCTGTCCTCTTTCTTTCCTTCTTGCCTCTGTAAAGAGGACTCCCACTGAGCTTTTAAATGCATGTTTATGTAAACCTCCTTTCTGCTTTTTTTTTCTGACTCCCCCACACATCCCCATCTCTCTCTCTCTCTCTCTCTCTTTGGCGTAATTCCCTGTTCATTTCTAGTACATTTCTCCTATGAATGTATGTCTTTATTTTTCTCAGTTTTAGCGACTTTCTCTTTTTCCTCCCTTCTTATCTCTCATTTTTTCATAACACTTTATCCCTCATCCTCAGTTCTTTGTGTTTCTTCTGGTATTAACATACAGCCTACGGGAGACTCATTACATTTCCATTGTTTTTTATTAGGGCCAAATTCACAGGTCACAACCTATGGAGGTGGTTTGAGAGAGAAACATGTTACAGTTGATGCTTTGCTTTGTTTGTGCTTGAGCTAATTTATTCTAACCAGTTTCAGGTTCACTTCACACATTAGTTTTTATGCCAAGTAGAAAAAGCTGTCCAGCTCTCTCTGATGTGTGTGTATGTCTCACTGTCTCTCTGTCTCTCTGCAGTATTGCCAGTGGTTTTGGTGGGGCTTTGTTTGTGTACCTGAACCGACTCATTGTCCAGTTCATCAGGAAACAGAAGGCCATCAACAGATTCCTCATGAAAAAGTGAGTATAACCATTTAAAGAGAGTAAATGTATTTACTCTATATAGTGCTATAGTTACTTTTCATATTATTTTCCATACAAAACAAAATACATTTTTTACATTGACGTATTTCTGTTTTAACACCAACATACTTATGCCATCATTGAGTCTAACACACTGATGTGATGGGTTTACCAGGCCTGTCACACAGCTTCATGTCAGGGGTCTCCGAACTAAGGCACATCAGGGCGAATTCCCCATTGTTTACACGAATGTGACAGGAAGTCACATGGATTGCTGGAGCTGGAGCTGAAACGATTCATTAACTAGTTGATTGACAAATAAATAATCTGCAACAATTTTGATTATCAATGAATCGTTTCAGTCATTTTTCAAAAAAAATGTGAAATATGTGAGCAGTGTGGAGTGGGAGCAACATTTTTCAAAGTTGGACTATCACTGTTCTCTCTCACTCCAGTTTTCTTTGTGCTTTGACCACTAGAGAATTTTTTAGTCAGTCTTTACTCCACATGGGGTTTTTGACTGACATTTGTTGTGACAGCAAACAACGAGAAAGACTGATTTCAAAACTTTGCAGGAACTTCAGCTGTACTTATTTTCCTCCAGGTCCTCGTCTATCTGCCCCTGTCTCTGTACATTCATGGAGTCAACAACACATTTCTGCTCACGTTAAAAAAAGTGTTCAACTCAAGTAAAGGGGACTTTGGTCAGTTTGTCAGTCCTCAAGCAAAACACCTTAATTGTCTTTGTTTGCATCTGATTCTTTTAGATATCGCTTTGCTTTGTCACTGAACACGAGGTTTCCTTTGGAAGTTGCAATAAATGGTCAACTAACATGTTTAGAAGATGTTAGTTGAACCAAGTTCATATATTTGTGGTTTGTATTGATGATGAAATTGTATTTTTCTCTTTACATCTTCTTGTAAAACAAAGTGTGTTTCATATACCTGCTGGCTCAGGTCCTGTGGTTGTGCTGTAAAAGACACCATATACCAATCTACTCAATATAAAGGACACTACCCTATATAATAAACATACACCTTTGTTACTGTACATGTTCTGTGCAGGTGATCAGTTCTAAGTCCACATGATGGTAACGTGGTGATGTGATGATGCAGAGACATGCTCACACACAAACACACAGCAGGGCTTATAGTGTGAACACCAGTGTTTTTCCATCAGCCTGAAAACTTGTTGCTGTGACATTAATAGTGAAAGCAGTAATGGCTGGTGTGTCAGCTCACTCATTTACGCTCTGGACAGTGTTAACATGAATGCTTCAGCTGAATTAATGTATTGATGTTGGCTGAATCTGCAGCATCTGATTGTGTCTGTTTTTGTTCTCTCTTCCTCAGACGTCTGCTGTATCCAGCACTGGTCACTTTACTTGTTTCCACTCTAACATTTCCCCCTGGCTTTGGACAGTTTATGGCTGGCAAGGTAGGTTCCCCACACATTAATCATATACTATTATTTTTTTTTTTTTATTCACACTTCACTGCAGCCATGACTGTAATTCAGACTTGACAAGTCATCAGGGCTGTAGCTGACACAGTCACTGCAAGTTTAATTCAGCCAGAGGATCTGAATCAGTTGGTTTTATAACTGAAATGAATGAGAAAAGGAAACCTGCAGACTAATGAGAAGAAATGTAGATGTGTGGACACCAGGAAGAAACATCACATCTAACCCATCAACTGAATGAACACAGTGTACTTAAACTGATGTCACAACCTGAGTCTAGGGTTTATGGTCATACATGACGAGCATACTGTCCTTTTGCTCCTAGGTTGACTCATAACTGTGTTTGTGTGCGTGTGTGTGTGTGTGTGTGTGCGTATGTCCGTATGAGGTCTGAGGTTGAATAGAATATTCCTTTTCTAATTCTGATAATTTGACAGATGAAGGGAGTGTAATTGGAGAGAAGTCACACACACACAGACAAACACACACACTCTTTCCCTCAGTCTTGGCTCCTACTGAGAGGGTGAGTCAGGCTTCTGAAGCTCTAAATCTGCCTACACTGACCCACTCCTCTTAAAGCTGTACTCCAGAGAGCGCACTCAGAGTTGTGTATCTCAAATCCCTGTGTCTTACTCTCACACTCCTCAGTCATCATTTCTGTAACAGTGGGTAACACTGTCACTACCACTGTCTACAGCTGTTTCAGCTTTAAAACCAAACTATGGAAAACCAAACTGCCTGCTATCTTAAATTTCCAGTGAAATCTTTTAGCACACTCGTATTGAGTCGGATACATCTTAAGTCTTGGTGCAGTTTAATGGTGAAAGGTTAAAAAATGAATGTACAAACAGGCAGTCTCAAGGACAAAACAGAAGAGAATAGCACATATTTGCTACAAGCTTGTTGTGGAGAGAGGAGTGAAGGGTCTACTGACATGTTGGAGCACCATGCTACAGCACTTGCATAGGAATTTGAAATGATTATACAGTTAATATTTTGCACTTAAGGACATCATTTCATTTTTAAAGCTGAGGAGGTTGCATGTCAGTTTGGTTTTGCACATTGAAGCTCTGTTGTGAAAACTGTCTCAAAGCAAATATAAAATATAAAATGTATACTCTAAAGTAAAGACAACAGAGCACGGTTGCTGTAGCTTGATGATGTCACTTCCTGTGGCCTATAGCTCACCCAGAAGGAGTCTCTGGTGACACTACTGGACAACCGGACATGGGCTAAACAGGGCATTGCTGAGGAGTTTGACTACAACGGACACTCTCAAGCCTGGAAACACCCACAGGTCAACGTCTTCGTCACCCTGGTCCTCTTCATCGTCATGAAGGTAGGTTAGACATTCAGATGAGATGAAGGAATTTTAATGTACATTTTAGCTTATTTAATGTCAGTTAACTCATACAAAGTATACAATAATTAAGTAGATACATGAAAATCAAGGATCAAGGATCAAGGAACTTTATTGTCATACCAGGACATTTACATGTTATGGTACGAAATTAGTACTCAGGTCCCAGTTTAAGCCATTCAGAGCAAGACGTGAACAAGAATGAAATCTAAACATAAGGGCAATAATATAAACATTAGAGTAGAAAATATAAGAGTAGAAATATAAACATATAAACATTAGAGTAGAGAAATAAATATAACATTAGAGAAAATAAAAATAAACATTAGAGCAGAAATATATAAACACTGTGAAATTTAAACAATTAACAATTAAATAAAGTGAAAATAAGATAAGATAAGGAAGCCGAAGTTAGCACGTGCATAAATACTCATGTGCAAGTAGGAGGTAGCGGTAGTGCAGATGTAGTCCGTGTATTGCACCTATATGAGCATGTTGCCCTATGGTGGCCAAGTATTGCACTTAGTGAGGCAGATAAAGTGTTGTAGTGCAAATAACTTCCCTTATTATTTTAATTGATGTACTATATGTATTAGTAAATCCTTCATTCACTGACACAATATGTGAAATCCATACATACAGTTTGATGCTGGTTCATATAGTGACATAAAAGATAAAGGAAGATAATGAGGAGAGTGTGAATTGAACCAGTGGTAACGAACAAAGTGAGACCATGTTACAAAAATGTCTGGAAAGTGGACCATCCCCCCACTCACTGTGTTCAAAGGTTATGTTTCCAGGGGCCTATATCATTGAGTAAAAGAACTAATGGCTTCCATGAAAAAATATAGAACCAGAGCACATCTTGTAATACTTACAGGTGTTAAACTTAATGCTGGCTAACCCACTACGAATGTCTGGGGTTCACAATGTCCTGTTTGATAAAGAAGGGCCAAGAAATCGAATCCAATCTGTAGACAATGTGGATTTATGAGGATATTATGAGGTGATGTACAGTAAGTTGTGAAACTCACCTAAGTGAGGCTGAGGATGGGCTGCAATAGCTGGTTCCATGTTTGATCCAGTCCCAGGATCTGTGACATTCCCGAATTTGTTCAGCTCTGACACTAACAGATTTCTTAGCTAACTTTTTTTTTTTTTTTAAATCTCTTTTTCAGTCTTTTTTCAGTCTTTTTTTATTAGCAAAGGCCAATGTAGAAAACAATGAAGCAGGAGCCTCTTATTTTTAGCTGCTGTTGACAGTTAAAATAACAAATGTCACTAGTGGCAGATTGTGTCCACTCTTATTCCACAACAACTAAGATTAAAGTTTCCTTCTCCAAACTGTTCTAAGATCATCAGAAACATCAGTCTGTAACACCACTCTGTGACAGCAAGAGGGCTGTCTGTTTTTATAGTTTAGTAAGACCTGCAGACCACTGACTCTCCTCTAGAAAAAAATGACCTTATGTCACATCAATTTCAAGAGAATGTCCCTCTTAAACTTTTCTACATTAGCTTTAGAAATGTATAACCTTAGTTACTTGCAGATGTTGACAGCCAAATCTAATTAGAATCAAGAAGGAATTTGAAAGGATGCTGATTCAGTGAAATGCTATCAGCAATTTATCTTCACTTGAGAGTTGAGATTTCATAAACGAATAATATAAAGATGTAAAAGGAGCCAAGCTTAGCTCTTCACAATGATGCAAAGCCTAAATGAATTCACATTAAAGTAACAGAAACTCTGATCAACATTGTCTATCTGTAGTTTCTAAATCCAGCATTTTCAGAAATGTTCTTTTCATTGGATATTTAGTAAGAATAATAACTTTTTTCCATCTCAGTGCCATCACACAGCTAGACAGGTGGACAGCAGCCACTTTGTTACGGTTTCGAGTTAGCAACATACCTGTCCTGGTTTATCCCACAGAGTTAATCACACAGCTCACTGTTGTGTCAGTGGTCAAGGCAAAAAACTGCAAACTGTAAGAAACTAGAAAGCACACAAACAAGGTGCATACCTGAAGGCCTACATCAAGGCTGCCCGATCTTCTCATAACAAACAGTGTTTAGAAATGTTGGCCGTATCATGAGTATATCTGACAGCAAAAAAGCATCCATATAAACTCTTTGGATCCCTTCTGATTTCACCATATCCACCTTCCTGTAAGGGGAAGCTGGATATGCAGTAAACGTATCAGTACCTGGCTTAACTCCCCTGGGTGTTAGTGAGGGCAAAAAATAACAACTGTGATATGAAGTACTGCAACCACATCACTGCACTCTTTGCCTCACAGAAAAAAAAACAAAAAACAAGTTGAACAGTGACACTATATTCATTTTTCTTATATGGAGGAGAGTGCTGCTTGTGTTGTGTTTAGATTGGCTTTTTTATGTAACCTTTATTTATTTGGGCTGCTCTGTTCAGCTGAAATGAAATGTCCTTTATGAATACAAAAAACAAAGGTTGTAAATCTCCCCTCACTGCATCAAGCTCAGCATGGTGTGTGTGTGTGTGTGTGTTGTGGACTTCATACAGCAAGTAAAGTGGGTGCAGAGTAGAAAGATGCTGGTTTATGTGGTTGTATATGCTTGGGTGTGGGCAGTTGGCTGCAGATAGATTTAGAGAAACCCTTTGGAAATATGGCTTCTAAACTAAATCTGTTATCTAAATCTGTGTCATATAAAGTGACAGTGACAGCTCTTGGTTCGAAAACAGAGAATGGTTGAGATATTCAGTAAACAGGCACAGCACTATGTTTGCCACAAGTCAGGTAATTGATAATACATAACCCATTCTGTTGTGCAATTTGGTGGCTACAGGAAAATAATTACACCATTAACATATTAAAGTTTAAAGAGGAATACACCACCTTAAGTGCACTAGTGGTTCATAATGGCAAAATAAAGCAAGGCAGGTTTAATTGTAAAGTACATTTCAACAACAAGGCGATTCAAAGTGCTTTACATAAAACATAAAAGGCATCAAGACAAAATGTAAAAGCAACATAAGACTATATTTAAAAAAAAAGCATTTAGACAGAGATTAAAGAGGGTGAAATAGAAAACAAAAAACGAAGAAAAACCAGAGTGAAAGTTTCAGTGTAGTGCAAGAAATGAGTAATTATTTGAATTAATAAAAGTCAGTGGCAAACAAAAAAAGTCTTGATTTAGAGGAACTGAGAGTTGAAGCAGACCTGCAGCTCTCAGGGAGTTTGCTCCACATACGTGGGGCATAAAAATTGAACACTCCTTCTTCATACTTAGTGGGTATGGATGGTTGCCAAAGTGACCAGTGCCCAACAGAAGCTACACAGTTGCTTTAAAGCTCCTATGTATAGATTTAGCTGAATAGATTAGTCGAATGTTTTATCTGGCAGTTTTGTTTTTGTTTGTTTTTTTTTTTAATTCTACCACTTGAAGTCTTCCAAGTCAAATATTTTAAAGTCATACTCATACAGCCTTTAAATTAAGAAACAAAAGATGTGGTACTACATATTACTACACTTCATGTAACAACCAAGAACTTGAGAAAGACACAGATCCATCCACAAATAAGTTAAGCTAAACTACTGCCAAGCAGCCTGCACAGCAAAGTGTGGTTAAAAAAAATCCTGAAATGAGTATCCACCACTAGCCAGAGGCTCCAGTTTCAAAGTTATGTAAGCACAGAAACTGATGGTGTGACAGTGTGTATTGCTGTAATGGCAGTAACAGACTCACTGTCTCTTTGTCATTGTTTTTGAGCTGTACAACAGAGAACGTCTCTCTGATCCTTTTGTTTCTCTTTGACTCTCAAAAAATGATTGTCAAAAACCAATTTTGATTTCTGTCTAAAGTCAGCTTCACTAAATCAACTTCTCTTGATGAAACCCAGCCATCCTTCTGTCATTCCTGTGTGTGTGTGTGTGTGTGTGTGTGTGTGTGTGTGTGTGTGTGTGTGTGTGTGTGTGTGTGTGTGTGTGTGTGTGTGTGTGTGTGTGTGTGTGTGTGTCAGGGCATGTGTCCGTGTGTCCCAGTGTGTTCCCTCTGTCCTTTAGCGAAACGATCTGATGGCTTTCAGCGTCATCCCACCCAGTGTGACGTCCAGCACACAGATGGTGTGTGTGCTTGCATTTTTGTATGTATAGGGTTAGAAAAGACAGATACAGCATTTCCTATGTTTGACATATAGATGAGACGCATTCAGTATAAGGACAAACACACACATATATACGCACTATTCTAACTTTAATCACCCACCTGCACAAATTTCATATATGGCTGCTCTTAACATCTACGGGCACACACTGATTCCTGTCCTCTCTTTCTCTCTCCCTCTCTCTCACTTACTCACACATACACACACACACGCATGTACACACGCCAGAATCTCATATGGCGCACACACAGCATTCAAAGTCGGGCTGTAATGGCTCTGTCTAATTACAGCCTTTGGTTTTCCTGGATTCAGCCTGGTGATTTTCAAAGGGGCGATTGCTCTCTCCCTTTCCTTCTTGGTAATGAATGGTTCTTTTATTCGACGTGGCAGCCATCTTGTCTTGTTGCTCCTTTTCATGCCGAAACTTGATGAAGGCTTTTATTCCAGCTGCTAAACTCCTGAAAGTAAAGGTGCGTGGAACGCAAAGTTCTCGTCAGCAGGTCAGCAAGTGAAGCTGCTATGAAAACTTTAATTACACGTGTTTTTGAACGGCGAAAAACAAGACAGAAAAAGTGAAAAGGCTGAAATGCCACTGTTCGTAAAGTTCACTGCACCTGTGCTGAGGTAGGTTTTGTGTATTGAAATACATGGAACACACACAAACTAATTTGGCATGCTTCGTAGTTAAAGGCTATTTTTAGTGGTGTGCAATTATGTACATCAGCAGCTCTTAGTGAAGAATATGTTTATTAATACAGGGGTGATTCTGTGTGTGTGCGTGGGTGTCCTCCAGCCTGAGTGAGTCCTCTATTATCTGTGTGTGTGTGCGCACATGTGTGTAAGAGTGACAGAGAACTGGTGGGGACTGTAATTGAAGTGGGAATAGAAGAAGGGCCCCTTAGGGTCCCTTGAGGCCCCCAGGCGATAGACTGTCCTCTGAATGTGACATGCACACAAGCACAGAGGGCTCCCAGATGACTGACAAATTAAATAGAGTATAAATGTCCTGGATACTACGTCAGAACTGTTGCCCTTGACCTGAGTATCCTCCACTTCTCCCTTCTACCTCACTTCTAATGTTTTTGATGTTTTCTCCCTTTTAGTTTCTCTCTCTATCTTCATATATGCCAGTCACTGGAATTAGTAGTAGTAGTTAATTTCTGTTGAAATATGTTAAACAATAAATCAAGTTGAATTGTAACAGGTGTTGAGCTGTGCTGCACAGGCTTTGAGCAGTGAGTTTGCTAAAACTCACTGAACATGGGGCTGTATTAGGAGTAATGGCTTATAAAGCGTTTCTGGGGTGCTGTATTTAACTTTTTCAAAACCAAAAATACTCCAAACAATTAAGCATCTTACATCTGTGAAATCTATCCTCTGTTGTGTTTATCCAGTATGTAAGGTGAACAGCTAAACAGCATTATGTTAGAATGGAATAACAGTTTAATCTTAAACTTTCTCCTTATTATACTTGTAAGACTAACTACTGTAGCACTAGACAACCATACAAGAACAATGTTGTTTCTTTATTTCCGTGTCTTCGACATGAATCACCAGCTGTTGAGGATGCTGACTTTTTCCATGGAACATGTATTTTCATTTTGCCATTTGCACATTTAAACCTCTTAAAGGAATCAGCTAGAAACATCAGAAGTCAGCCAGCGACAGCATTTTCAACCATGTCACAGAGTTAGCAGTAGCCTAATTAACTACCCTTCTAAAGTGGCTAAAACCTGCAAGCAACAGTCGTCATTTTAGTCAGCAAATTTGACAGGAAATGTGAAACCTGCTCATGTCCACCACTGTCCAAAGGACCCACTATTTCAAACATTCTGACTTTTGAGTGGCACTTCTGCCACAATTATCTTTGTAAACTGCGTACTATGGAAAGCCTGACAGCTGCAGCAACACGACTCAGCTTAGCAAAGGGTCAGTTTCCAAAATACTTTGTGTAGTTGTATAGAATTTATTAGCAAAAAATTCCACACTGAGAGTGAGGATAAGAGAACTTTAAATTCAAGAGATGATAAAACATGTTATCCTTCAGTAAGGTGGGATCATTTTCAGTTCAGGTTAATGATATCCGATAAAAAATCCATGTAGCACTGATCAAATATATAATACAATGTACATTTAATATGCAGTTAATCTATAGGCCAGTATTCACATGAACTTAATCTGCAGCTCTAGGTCTGCCTCTCTGCTTCTTTCTAAAGTGTTATAGCAGGAGCTAGTGTTATACTTAAGCATTACAGTGGCTCATGTCTTTACATTTTAAAATTATAACCTCAAGTGCACAGCTCAGCAGAAAATTGCATTGGCAGATACATTTATTCAGCTGAACAAATTATATTGAAATATCATGTTGCCAAGGTCATGATACTACACTAGTATTTTCTGATTTGTCACTTCTCTGGTTAAGGTCTGGTCAAATGTGGGCATCTTTATCCACTTCATGGAGTTTCAGTAAGGGTTTGTGGTCATGGTTAATAGGGAATACTTGCCTTTAAAGTTAAAGGAAAACCAATTTTGAAGTAGGAGACAGGACATGAAATATTTCACATGCCCAGTCGCCCACTCAGACCTCCTCCCTAAGACCTTTTGCTTTTATTGTGAAAGCTCAATAATTATGACCTAAAATGCTGCTTGTCAGACAAATAAGGACCACTTCAAGTGTTTGAATAAACTGTGGTGAGGGCAGTCACATACCACAAGCTGAAGACAAAGTGCCTGATTGAGCAGACTGTTGAAGATGACCTGAGGTATAGGAAGGGGCTCACTCTCTATCTAAGCCTCCACACCACAGTCTTAGACTCTTATGAAACAACCAATCAAACATTAAGATGCAGCTTTTTTCTTTTCACACTCCATTTATTATCCTCAGCTCTTGCTCAGCTCTTGATTGGCTGTTCCTTGTTTCTGTTCATCAGCTGCAGGAGAAAATCAGGACTTGTATAATACTTGAGTCATAATATAAAATGGGTTACATAATAAAACAAGGGTCAAGACTTGATTATCAGGAAGGAAACTGTGTGGGTCTCTTACTTTACACAATCTTTTGTGCTGATTTTGAGAGCCACCCTTACTTAAATCCCATCTTGAAAATCAATCATATCGGTTTGTTTTGGCTGCTTATTGTCTCCAGCCCTTTGGCACAGAGACCAGAGATTCCCCCCACAACAGAATCTGGCCTTTTTCCAACTGCCTTTAACTGGATTTATAGTTGATGCAAGGGATTAACGGGAGTCCTGCCATAGATACCAACAACGTAGGTTCTAATATATTGTAGGATTTAGAGCAGTGGTGAGTTACATATACTTCACTAATTCCATTTACTTATATAACTGGTGTTACATCCAGAGATCTGTTGTCCTGGACATGCAGTTACATTTTTTGAGGAGGTTTAAGTCAGCTACAGCATCTGCAAGCTGTTTTTACCTAAACTGAACTTGGGCCCAGGTCATAGTTGAATCCAACCCAGAATTATAAAAAGGCAGCTGTTATTATTTTTGCTCAGCAAATGCATTTGTAATCATGTCTACTGATGAAATCTTAGTCACATATATTGACCGAATTTAGTTATTTTTTTCTTCTAAAATAGTTCAGCCCTGAAGCAGATCTATAACTTATACTCTAAGTCTCATTAAAACTACCGTCAAATTCCATGTGGCTCATTAAGGAATTTTTAATTGGATTTGAAAGCAGGAGTGTTTTATGTTAGCCGCTTTCTCGTTCACGTCTTCAACTTGTTTTTTATAGCGTAGTGTAGGGTTTGAAGCTAACAAACCAATCAGGTCTTGTATTGTTGTTCAAGTCCTCTGCTTCTTCTGATGGTTTATCAAAGTCCCCCTTCAGTTGGAGGTCGCAGATCCTCATAAATGTTGATGGTCGTGCATTACCTCAGCAAGATGTACGCTTAGTAGATTACATTAGATAAGATTAGATGAAAAATTAATGATTCCTCCGGGGGTAAGTGAGTCATTGCTGCTGCAAAGAATTGGATCTAGCAATAGCTAGGAGGATTTAAATAGGAACAGAGCAAATAAAGGTCATAGAAACATGTCCGGAAATGCTAATGTGTCTCGTCAAAAACGATCAGCTCTCAGTTACACTGTCATACCATATCAATTTGTGCTCAAGGAATCAGACTTCAAAACCATCCACCTGCTTTTTTTCTCTTCATAGTAAATGTGCTGTATACTCCGCTTCTAAGATCTTGTAAACTCTAGGAGGAGTTTCAGCAGGACCAGGTTATAACCTTGTAAAAACACAGACCTATAAAGTTATTTGTCAGATCATACCAATTGTGTTTGGCAAGAAAGTTTGAAGGCAGTGAGACTGATGTAGTGTTTTTTCAGTTATGTTATGGCCAAATAGTCGGGCTGTTGAGTTGTCTCTCTGAGCTAAAGTCTTACACATGCAGTCAAATTGGTTATATACTGTTGTTTATATATAAACCGTGTATTATCAGGATGCTGGAAGGAGCAGAATGAAGGCTGCAATGAAGGACTTACTTTCCTTCCACGTTTTTATGGCAGTTACAGGTATAAGATATAAAAGTGTATGAAAGTGCAAACACACCTACTTCACATAAAGTGTGAGGCAGAAAGATTTGTTGATAAGGATGTTATTGTAAGTCCCAGTGGAAGTGCACTGTGTCATAGACTATGGCTTCGCCACAAAGGCCACCATGAAGAGTTTACAAGGCTCCAGAAGCAGTTCATCAGCGTTCACAGGAGACTCCACAGAAATGTCTAGTACCGGATGTTGTTTCTTCTATGTAGATAATGCACTGCGTGGTTGTACAGCATCTACTGTATGTCAGCATGGGGATAATTCATAAATATTTCCCATATAGTCAACACAGATTAACACAAGAGATCAATAAGAGCTTAACCAATGCCTTTCAGGTCCTAAATCAGTATATTTCCATCTCTTCGATGTGATTTCTGGTGTAGGTCCACCAATTTATTACCTTTAATTAACACTATACAATACACAACATGTATTATAATACAGTTTTGATTGGCATGCATTTGAAGTCTCACAAGTTCTTCATCACTACTCCTGCTCTTAACTACTTAACTGAGCAACTAACCACTGTCAGATACCACACTGTAAAAAGACAGAGCACAGATGCATAGTAGTTGTATAAAGTAGCTGAAATAAATTTCATCTTGACCAGCTACAACATATAAATGCTGTGTACATGAAAATGTGTAGATAATAATAACCCAGTAGATGAATATATTGCAATAGCTTCATTATACTGTGATAATCCTGAAAGGAACAATTCTGCATAATAAGCACCTTTACTTTTGATACTTCAAGTGTAATCTGCAGGTTATAATTCTGTACTTTCACTATTATATAACATTTCCAAAGCTGTTCATAGACTTGTAATGAAATATTTCTACAGTGTGTACTTGAGGCTGAGGACATTATGAGACTTTAATCAGCATAAATACATGAGGACCCAAAGTTCTAGCCAGAGGGGATTGTGTATTAATGGTTATTAGTCCATCTCCTTGGCAACCTTGAGCTATCTGAAGGGGGACCCGTGGGCCACTGTAACTTTGAAGACAGCGAACTCATCAGTGTGGTTGCCAGGGTCAGAAGAAACTGCAGCCAGCATCCTGTCACGCTCACCTGTGTTCAAGTGCGTAGTGTGACCGTGATATAATGGGTAAACATACAGCTGGTCCAGATTACACTGTCATCTACATACATTAGAGCTGCACGTCAGAGGCAGTATCTGGTATAATGTGAGTTTCAGATGGTGAAACCTACGTTCTGTCTTCTCCTGCTGTTGATGAGCACCAAAAAAATCACGAGTGTATGGGCACACCTTCATCTGTGTTCAGTTACTGTGGAGTTCATGGGTTGACTGTAAATTTACAACTGCATTGGATTGCATTGTTCTCTGCTCAGTGTGGTTTTGACGTTATGTCCCCACAGCTACACTGGGGGACACTCATGCACACACACACACTCCTCAGAGTTCATGGCCTCTGTAATAAAGTTAAGCCTATGTTATGAGTTCCCAGATCCTTTAAACCTTTCTAGCTCTTATTAACGTTGTAATGGCTGAGAGAAAAAGAAGGAATAACAGAGGAAGGGAAAGACATTTCAAGAGAAATATAAGGAATTATTATATATCCCAGGACTGTCTTATTTTCCCACGAGGCTTATTTTATGTATTCAACTGGTTGTGTGTCTGTTACTCCCTGGCACCCGGCTGCGTTCAGCTCTGATTCTCGTCACTGAGTCTGTGTCACGGTGTGTGTAGGTGTGTGTGAACACACCTACGCACATATGTGTATGTGTGTATGTGCAGTGCGGGGTGTGAAAACGGCGGCAGTGTAAGGTTACAGAAGGAGATCCATTACTTCACCATGGCAGCCGGGCTTAATTACAGCTAACTATAGACAGAGCAGAGGGAGCGGGAAGAGAAGGAGAGAATGGAAGCATGGAGGGATGGAGAGAGAGACGGAGCACTGAGTGTAATTAAAAAGTCTATTTGAAACCATGAGATTATTACATCAATGAAGTTTGTGTAATGGCTTGTACAGTACTCTAATTTATACTCCTTATTTTATGCATGCAAACACTGAGTGTCGCCAGGTCGCAGCTTTCTGAGACCTGTTTCAGGCTGGAGCCCTGTATATATACACACATATCTCTGGATGTGTTTACATGTGTCGAGACTGAACATGAAGCAAACTTTTGCCTTGTTATTCCCACAAAGTTTGTCCACCAGATTGTTTCTATGCTCCATGTTTACCTGCCTCAAACTCAGCCGACTCAGTGCTGAGTCTAGCCCAACGATCGGGCTGAATTGCCATTTTGTTTTGCTTCCTTCATTCAGCCTGACATTGTGTTCATGTTAGTCGATTTCCTCTTGTTTTGGCCCTGGCCAGTCAGCGGTGATGCATCCATCCTGCGTCATTTTCAGTCACAACAGAATCTGCAGTAGTGATCGCTGGGAGCAGTTAACCTAACATTTATCACTGTGATCAAATCAATATGCTGATTAAGAGTTGTTTTGTCTGTAAACTGACCTACAACAGTCTGTGCAGCTGCAGCCATCTCATCCATGCTCTTCACCGTCTCTGTTTTTTCATGGATGTAGCTTGGTAGTTAGCTGCAGTACTAATCTCTTGTTGTTCTGGTTGTTTTCCAGCCAGACAACACTCGACCTATTTGAACTGCTGAATAACTGTCTTTAAAAAGTTACTTAAATATTTAACCCTGTGAGCCCGTACGTATCATATATGATACCCACATTTCTGGGACTCATTGCATCACCATCAAGCATAAACTTTGCATTTAACCCTTTTAGATGAACTCTTATGCTCGTATACTGACTCCTGGTGGACCCCCCTCACTTTTCCAAATGTTTTGACATGTGTGATACAAACAAAAAATATAATTAGAATTTATTTTTTTAATTATTTTTTTTTTACATTTTGTCAAAGGGACAAATAAAGAGTTCATATTTGAAAAATTAGAATTTTCTGACCATTCTTTCATAGTTCAGGTCTCACAGGGTTAATCGACTTTTAGAATAGTAACTGATTCATTTTCTGTCAGTTGATTATTCTACCAGTTGTTTCAGTTTTCGTGTTTATATGATAGTTCAACCTTTGACTATTAACTCAGCAGAAACTCCAGAACCTGTTCCCTTTTTAATTGTCATTTAAAAGTATCAGAGCAGCTTTTTCTTTTAAAGAATGATCATACCAGCCTTACAGTTAAGTATACACACCCACCTGACAATAATGCTCACACATTGTCAGTGGTGACATTTCCCTTTTTGTTTGTCTTTCCTAATTAGCAGTCTCTTCCGCTCGTCCGGCACAGTGTCGGCCAATCGGCAGAGCCCGCTCATTACCCAAGGTTCATTTCAGGGTCTTTGTCAAATGAAGAGTGAAAGTGACAGCTCAATCTAACCTCAGCAATAAGCCTCGCATGGCCGCCTCCTCACTGCTGGTGGAGGATTCAACTTGGCTATCATCTAGGGGGCACGCAGGATGGTGCATTGAAGCTAATTGAAATGCCACCCTGTTCTTTCTTTTTATGTCTGTCTTCTCTTTCTTTATCTTCCTCTTTTTCTTTCTTAGTTCTGGATGTCTGCCCTGGCCACCACCATCCCAGTGCCCTGCGGAGCCTTCATGCCAGTATTTGTCATTGGTAAGAAGCAAATGGCTGTGTGAGTGTGACTGTGTGTGTGTGTGTGTGTGTGTGTGTGTGTGTGTGTCTATGAGAAAGAAGTGAGGTAGATGTGTTATTTAGAAACAAATAAGAAAAGTTCTGTGTAAAATCCAACAGGGTTACTTGTACATTAAATAAGAAGTTACTTGTACCATCCCCTCTAAATATGAAAGGAACAGTCTGACATTTGGAAATACACTAATTCACTTTCTTGCTGAGAGTTAAATGGGAAGATCAATACCACTCCCTGGCTGTATGGTAAACATGAAGCGACAGCCAGGAATAGTTAGCGTAGCTTAGCACAAAGACTGCACACAGAGGGAAACAGCTAGCCTGGCTCTGTCCAAAGGTAATAAAAGTGTAAAAATGACTTCTGTTTTGTTACCTCTGCACAGACCCAGGTTAGCTGTCGTGTCACGTTACTGCCCTGTATTTTTTTCCTTCACTAACAATTATCTTCAAATATCAAGTTGGCTGAGGTGAGTATATCTTCACCTTAGCTGTAGTAAGTAAAGCATTGGACAAATGGCTTCTGTGAGAGAGAGAAAGTTTTTTTTTTCTCTCCGTTCTGAAGACAAAACCCAATTGCCACGTTAAGGCAGTAATACCTTACAGTAGTGTCATCTTACAATGACTGCTCCCAGCTGGTATTAGGCCCAATATTGGTTCTGAGTCTCTTTTTCTTCGTGACTTTGTGTGTGTGTGTATGTGTATTTCAGGGGCAGCTTTTGGTCGTCTGGTTGGAGAAAGCATGGCAGCCTGGTTCCCAGATGGCATTCACACAGATGGCACCATCTACCCCATAGTGCCAGGAGGCTACGCTGTCGTGGGTAAGTTAAAGACACAATCATGCTGCCGTGTTTCCTCACCCATCAGATTCTTTACTCTAATGCTTTCCTTTTTTTTTTTTTTTTTCTTTTTCCGTTTCCAATTTCATGAAAGTCATTTTCATTTTCAGAGTTGCACTACTATTTTGTCAGATTCAGATCATTAAAATCTAAATTTTTGGCACTTAAAAATATTTCTCATTCATGAGCAAATCAGCTGTTTTAATGTGATTCAGTCTGCTTGAGATGGAAACTGTGCACATATTGTTTTTTTTTTTCACTTCTCATTAGGTTTCTGTGAGGAACCAGTGCTTCTACTTAAGTAACATATTTTACCTTTCTGTCCACTTCTCATAGAAAATGAATCAAGATGAATATTTCCTACAGCCCAATGCCTCAGTTTATAGCTCTAAGATCCTAAATGGACCCAGACTGAAGGAGACATAAAATATGATCAGACTCAAAACACTCAAGACAGAATCCTATTCCATTTTCAAGATCATCAGATGAGACTTAATAAAAACATTTTCTTGCAAAACAGCTCGGACCCCAGCTGACATAACAACAGTCAGGTGCTCATGTCTTACTAGACTAGTTTGGAAGTTTTAACTTGTTGTGTAACTGAAAACTTCTGTTCAGAAATAGAAAGGAAGTGGAACTGTCATTTTCTTTTTGTATAGAGAATGATGGAAACCAGAAATATATACATAAATATATAAATTAAAGCGCTGAATTATTTAAACAGTTATTATACAGCATATACACTCAGTGAGCACTTTATTAGGAACACCATTCTAATACTGGCTGGGCCCTCCTGTTTGCCTCACTTCTTCGTGATGACACATTAATGTTGTGTATGAGTTGACTTTTGCTTTCTGACAAGGTGTGTTATCATGCTGGAAGGCTACAAGTTTTTTTTTTCTCCAGTCCTCAGCTGTCCAGTTTTGGTGAGTGCCTGCTGCAGGTGACAGGTGTAGTCTGGAACCTGGCGTAGTCATCTGCTGTTGTAGTCCATCCCCCTCAGAGTTTGACGTATTCTTCATCCAGAGATGGGTTTTCTCCTCGGCACATCAGCACAGCTGTAGAGAGTGGTTATCTGAGTTAGCCTTTCTGTCAGCTCCAACCAGTCTGACCGTTCTCCTCTGACCTCTCTCACCAACAAGGTGTTTCCATCCTCAGAGCTGCTGCTTCACTGGATGCTTTTTGTTTTTTGCTCCATTCTGAGTTAAACTCTACAGACTGTGCGTGAAAATCCCAGGAGATCAGCACTTTCAGAAACACTCAAACCAGCCCGTCTGGTAATAATAATCAGGCCACAGTCAAAGTCACTGAGATCACATTTTATCCTCATTCTGATGTTTGATCGTGAACGTTAACTGAAGCTCACCTGATTCGTTTTACTTTGAAACTTTTCACTTCTAATTTACTCAATAGTACTTTAATCATTCATGTATTTCCAATTTCTCCACACAGTTTCTATTTCCCTTTTGTAGAATACAATTATAGAAGAGTTCAGTTTTGTTACTATTCTTACCTTTGACGAAGACTCACAAAAATCTGTAAATCTCATTATAGACAGAAATTATGACATAACAAATTATAACAACTTGATAAGCTTTGGAGCTAAGTTAGCACTGCTTATATTACTATGAAGCAGCTGCTGTAAAGCTGCTGCTGCTAACAATAACAATAATAATAATGACGTTTATACAGCACTTTTAAAGGGACTCAAAAATGCTTTACGTAGATAAACGATAAGCCACAGAGCAGCAGGTAAAGGAACAGTATTAAAGGTAGGTGGGTGTACAACTACAGTAAAAGCTGAACGTTTGTTTAAAGAAGCTTTACAAAGGTGAGTTTTGAGTGCTTTTATAAAGCTGGGTGGGTTGGCAGAGTGTTTAATGTCCACGGAGAGAGCGTTCCAGAGGACAGGGGCAGCGATGGACAGAGTAGTTTCACCCCAGGTTCAGTGTTTGGTCCTCTGGGGGATGGAAAGGAGGTTTGAGTCAGCTGAGCAGAGGTTTCATGCTGGGTGATGGTGGAGTTGCTTTTGGTGGACAAACATATATAATGGAGACACTGTGACTGAGACACTTAAGGCCAGTTCATGGCTTCCACATCCACACATCCTCAAGGCTTTGTGTGGGTCCGCCTCTCGTAAATTTTGTACACTCCAGAATTGTGGACAGTCCGCACAGCAAGCATGCTAACTACAGATGCTCCAGACAAGTAAACTGGATGCTCGATTCGTGCACCACATGTATGTACTGTTTATTTCCCGTCCTTGGTCCCATCCTTGTTAAGCAGTCTTTTTTTTAGTTTTTCATGTTGTTTAGCCAAATTCAACAAAGGAACGCTTCTTCTCTCTGTCAGGTGGTCACCATCACTTTTTCTAGAGCTCAGGTGGAGCATGTCTCAGTACACTTGCACCCAGTTGTAGTGTGAATAGAAGTGCATCCACATCTTTATCTGTAGCCCACCTCCATCCAAGGGCAGGCAGAAACCATGAACTGGCCTTTAATGGATGAGTAAGTGATACTAACAAGCAGATTATCAGGGACTGCATGGAATTGGGTTTCTTCCCATTAATATTCATATTTACAACTTATGTGAAAATGTACCATTAAAGCAGATCAGATAAAGTCAAGGTTTTATTTAACACAGTCATAAGTGACTGGTGTTAAAAATCCTTAATTTATTCTGTGTCTTGCGAACACCAGCTGTCCCTTCATAACCACATCATTTCCATCCTTCCTGAGGTCACATGTCTAATGAGATGCAGCGTTGTGATTGTGCTACTTGTTGACAGCCATGCTGATTATGCCACTGTGGCGAGTTGGCGACGGCTGTTTTTCTGGGCTGCTGCTGATGTTGTTGTTGTTGTGGTGCACTATAGCTGATGACTCAGTCCTTTACAGGCCTGACACTCTGATGAGCCTCTTTCAACTCGCAGCGGAGCTCACTTGAAGGACTAAATGTTAGGATGAGCAGAGGGAGCAGCAGCATTTATCTGAGCAGGGATAGGCAGACATACACAGGCTTAATTAACTTACGAGAAAGAACAGTGAAACCTGCCTTTGTAGACTCTCTCTCTCACCCACCATCTGCTTCTCTCTGCTTTCCTCTCTCTTTTCACTTTATTTTAATGCTTTCATTCTTTACTTTTTTTTTTCCCAGTGTTCATCTCATGCTTTGAATTGGACTCATCCATTTTCTCTGTTGAGCAGTGAAGGCTCACTTCGCCCCATGCTGCTCTGTCTGCTTGATGCAGCTTTTATATTGCTCTTTTCACAACGCTTTATTGGGAAAAAACGATTTGGAAATATTGAGGTTCCCTTTTGTATTGAATTAGCTGAATAAGTCGATTTCTGCCGTGTGAGTATATGAGAGAGGTTTGTGTGGAGAAGAATGTGAATTTGGTTTGTTGGGCTGAGAGTGTATAAAGGAGAGAGTGCTGGGTCTGGTCAGGGAAAATCAGAACGGGGTGATAACTAGAACCTTAAAGTAAATTGATTTTCAAAGTTGAAGTGTGGTTTTGTGGATTGGATCAGTAATCCTGAACAATATACTGTGTATATGATCTGAAACACTAGTGTTCCAGTATTGAGCAACTCTGGTTTCCTGTACTCTTTTATGTTGGTAACAGTATAACTGATTAGTATTAACTACACGTACACTGTGCATGTGGAAATAATACTGATGAAAGTGCAACCCATGATTAGGATAGTTATTTTTCTGTTTTACATACATACATCTCTGGTCCAGAGAAGGTACATGACATTATGTGTGACATTTATTAGAATGTCAGTAACGATTCCAATGGCCTCTAAGAAAAAGTAAGGAATATACTATTATCAGGTTATTATTACTGTTCACCTTATTATTACTGATTTTAATAGTGTAGGTGGTGGAACTACTTCAGACTGTTGGAGAGTTTAACCTATAACTGTCTATGAGTTCATTATAGATTTAGTATGTAAAGGTTTATCTTAAAGTAACTGTGTTGTATGTTGTGGATACAAAGTACAGTTCTTCTCTCTCATGTAAATGTAGAAATACTGTGTGAAGACTGTACCTTATTATAGGAGTTGAGTAAATGTAGCTGTTCACTTTCTATCACTACTAACATTTCAGAAACATCCAGGTCTGGTGGGAAGTGAGTTTTGAAATGTTGAGATGTTTTTACTGATCAACTGTCCTCTTTATTATGTGCCATGGCGTAGTAAATCTATTTTTTGCACTTGAAATCTTGTTAATATTGAACTGTCTGTCATTTTAATAGATGATGCCCTTAAAACCACCTCAAGGACCCCGGTAGATAGCCCCAGACCCCGCCTTAAAACCCACTGATCTGAACAATTGTTTTTCTGCAGTCCCTGTCTGTACTCTTTGCTTACCCTCACTGTCCTCTCCAACCACCCAAAGGTGCGGCGGCCTTGTCAGGAGCGGTCACCCACACGGTTTCCACTGCCGTCATCGTGTTTGAGCTGACTGGTCAGATCTCCCACATCCTGCCGGTGATGATAGCAGTGATCCTGGCCAACGCCGTGGCCCAGTCCCTGCAGCCCTCCCTCTATGACTCCATCATCAGGATCAAGAAGCTGCCCTACCTTCCAGAGCTGGGCTGGGGACACCACGAGTACGTACTGTAAATTATTCTTTAGAAATGCAACATCATATCGCATAACTTCATATTGCAGCACATCACATGTATTTGATTGTTTCAATAGCAAATAGGTAAAGTAATAGTAAACATCAAACAAAAACAATGCCATTATTAATACTGCGTATGTTGAGTATTAAACATGATGCAATAATTAATATAATAACCTGTTCCAGCATTATAGGATGTGCAAGTAATACAAAATCATCCCAAGACAAAGTAAGATTTTCAAGAAATGAAGAAATGTTCCAATGATCAAATGATGATCAGAAGTATTCAAACGTTCAAAAGTATTTGAAATTAAGGAAGAATAGGGTTAACGTATAGGACCAATGCTTAGGATTTCTCCAATAGGCTGAATATATTTCTAATGGACTTTTGACACAATTTTACAGGAAAGCACTTAGGTACCTATATATTTTTGCATGTCTGCATTCATCCTCTAAAAGCACAAATATTAGCATGATGACAAGAGCGCAACTTTTATCATGTTAGCATATATATAGTGAGTATGGTAACATGTATTGAACTATTTTCAATGAAAAGTAGCTAAAACCCGCTCGAAAATTCACGAGGTGTTGTTAGATTACATCACACACAAAACTGGACATTCATGATGTCATAGCATAGTTATTTATGTATAGATGAGATTTTAAACATGAAAGTAAGTTGAGCTAAAGTTTGAGAAGAGGTTCCCGGACAAACAATGGGGATCTGTGATTGGTCGTTGGCTATGCTGCTCGCCCCCACTCATTGGACAGTCAGTCCAGAGAGCCATGAGAGCACATTCACTGAGAAATATCAATGACTGTTGAAGGGAGAGGAGTCTGTAAGTCACTGAAGGCAACTTACAAGTAACCAAATATAGTAAGAAAGTCTCCTGATTGTCACACTGGGCAACAATTCAGTGATTATTTTTAGAGGCTGGATGAACAAAAGTGTTGGGAACACACATTCTGACCTGTTGGTGCTAAATGAAAAGACAGGACATCCTCTGGTGACCATGAATGTCTTTATCAAATTTCACGCCCGTCTCATTATAGTCGACGAACACACTGACAAACCAACATTACCATCCTTAGAGATTAGCTTACCTTAGCTTAGCTTAGCTTTGTGTGGCTAAAATGTATGAAATATATGCAAATGACGTGTTAATATTCACTTCACCACTTCATGTACTACAAGTGTATTTGTCCATATTGCAGCCCAGTCAGTTTTGGTTGACTGTCACTGAAAGTGTTTGTTTGCTCTGCAGGGGTTGATTTCTTTACCTGTGGAAGTTTAATTAGTCACATAATGGCTTAGAAATGATGTCTGTGTATATATGTATTTGTGTATTTGCGCCTTCTTACCTTCAGGGTGCATGTGGAGAAAGGAATTGGCTTTACAGAAACACAAACACAGGTGGAGGTGCCTGGCTCGGCAAACCAGCGTTATATGGCTTTTAGATGCTGTCACCCATTAAGAATTTCTACCCATCACAAAATATTGAATAGGATTACCAGCTGCTTGGTGTCCTCGAAGCTCACTGAAACCACACAGAAGCACTTTTCATTTGGAAGCGATTATTGTTATGGATGTGGGCAAATCATTAGGTGGAGATAATAGTTCGGATGCATCATTCACAAATTGGGAGTTATGAGGAAAAATGTTATTTCATCCTCCATCTGTTCATCATTTTCTGTGCCATCCCCTGAAGAGTTTCGTCTCTGTCTGCTACTTGAGTCCTTCACTTTCTGCATCAGCACCTCAGCTGACCCACGCTACCCACCTCTCCATTATCTATTCCTCTCTCTTTCTATCACTGTAGCTCTCTTCTCTTCTATCTCTCCTTATTATCTGCTGCGACCTCATAGCCTCTCCATCACATCCTTATTCTCTTGTCCTGTGCATGGGGGCGTGAGTAATTGAGTGTGTGTGTGTGTGTGTGAAAAGTGTTTTCAATGAGATGTTGCATAGTTTGTTATTTTCTCTTGGCTGATTACATAATGTAGCAACCACTTACTTAATGCTCCTGTAGACACACATGCACAGAACTGGTCACACAAGCTCTCAGAGGATCATCTCAATCATCTTACAGGATCATCTCAATGATTTCACTAAGTTCTTATACTTGATATGAAGGATAATTCTCAGTTTATTACAACTTAGATTTTTATTTCCTTGGTTAAACAGTGAGTGATTGGTTGTGACACCCCTATAGTCACCCTGTTAATTGGTGAGGTTTAGGAAAGCAGTGACGTGTGTGTGTGTGTGTGTGCCTGTTATCTTCTCTGGATTATAAAGACACTTCCATGGTATATACACTTTGTGTGTGAGGACTTAATAGACTTGTAAGGAGAAATACTGCTGGTATACTTGAATTCCAGTGTGTGTGTGTGTGTGTGTGTTTGTGTGCAAAGTGGAAATAAACCATGACATACTTATGGATCAAGAAATATCAAATTATCTCGACATAATGACACGTTTCAAAATGTTTAAAGTTGTCAAGGCAAAAAGATGATTGAGAAACTGTCAGGAATCCCTTCTGTATTTGTGTATGTGTGTATGCGTGTGTGTGTGTGTGTGTGTGTGTGTGTGTGTGTCTGCTGGTGTGCAAACTGTCAGTCCACACTCACAAAAACCCACACAAAAATGTAATCTCCTACAATCATCTATATTTAATAAGAACTTGAGTCACTCTGCAGAAAACTCCTACTTTCCTCCATCCTTCATTTACTTTTTGTTTTACCTCTTTCTGCCTCTCACCTCTCTCTGTCACACCAGTCTCCATCACTGAACCTTTATATGTGTGTGTGTGTGAGTGCGCACACATGTTATATTACTGCAGCATACGAGAGCGGAGGAGGAGGCGGCCGAGAGGGGGGGAAATGAGACACTGTAGGTAGCGTGGCCCCCTCCAAGCTGAATGTGTTTTTTTGTTCAAACTGGAAATTATCCATCTCACACCCACACAACCGTCCACCCACACACTCACGCACACAGGAACACTCATGTAATGCCTGCCGTGCAATACACACACATGATGGCATGTGCATTTGCTTGCACACCCACACGGACAGGGAGAGAATTGGATTTCTTATCTTTTATTTCTGTGTGGCTTTAGCAGATATGAACACACACACGTATCACACACATATTTTCACTACAGACATGCTGTTACCCACCCCTTCTCTCTAATCATACCCAGTAGCGCATATGAAACCTTTTCCACCTTTTCTGTCCCTCGTTTATTCAGACCAGTCTCTTGTCTTCTCCCCCTCAGCGTTTGAATGGCATTTTAAAAGTGTGGGAACAATTACATAACATCAGTGTGTGTGTGTGAGTATGTGCACAGTCGTCTGTTTCTCTGTCTGTCTCTCTGTGTTTCTTAGCATTTAATAACGGTCAAATATAGTTTGCTGAATCGTCATCAGTCCAGTGTTGTCTCTGCTCGTCTGACAGGCAGCGGATCCACAGGAGATGATCACATTTTCTCCGGATCATCCAACATCCTTTTATTGGCTTCCACACCTTCCCCATACATCCTCAACAACCCCCCCCCCCCCCCCACACACACACACACATACATCAATGCCCCTAGCTTCTCTACTCCACTCTGGACAATATGGATGATCTATAAGCCTGGATTTATAACCCTACAAGTCTGTTTATCTTGGCTCGAATCTATAAGCCGAGGATGAAGGAAAGATAGCTCAAACTGATCACATGTATTGCCCAGCCTTTGCAGGGGAGGAGGTTCAATTAAGAGGAAACCAATCAGATTTCATCAACTGCCTTTGATATCCCGGGGGAAATTAGTCTCGGCAGCGGTTGTGGTCAGTTCAGAGGCATGCATTACATTATTCTCTCAGATCCACTAGCAAATTAAAAAAGGCTGCCAACTCATCAGGAAAAATAAGCTTTCTTCAAGGGTAATGTTTTTTTTCAAAGCATCTTTTTACTTACATATTTTTTTTATACTTTCTATCACGGACTGATAGAAATATCTGATTTACCATATCAGTTTAATTTGCTATGGATAACAGTAGGTGACTGGTAGATCTGTCATGGAGGAAAATACCTTTTGATGGCCATGGACGTTTGGGTTTGTTTAGTATAAACAGAAAAAACAACACAGACACTGGTGTGAGAAATGACGATGGCTAAAGAGATTCAGAGCAACAGCTTCTAAACTTCAATCTCGAGCAGCAAAAACATTCCATCAAAAAGACTCTGGCCTGCACACTTTGACTGACAGGTGATGTTAGAGATGTGTAATACAACCACTATGAGCATGTGGCTCCCTGGTTTCTCCATTAAAGGGTCATTTCACCCAGATAACAAAGAAACATATTTTTTTCACTTACCTCCAGTGGCATCTAACCATTCAGGTTATTTATTTTTTTTAGTATTTAAGTTTTTATATATACAATAATATTTCTTACTAATCCATTTAAATGGAGGTAAATGGTGTTTTGTTTATGGTGACCCAAGCACTGAAAAGTGTAATTTCAAAAATTAAGATCTCTTTCCAGGAACAGTGTCACTGTTACTCTGGAGAATCCACAGACCTCAATTCATGGAGTTTTTAACTGGGACAATTACGTCTGTGTGTGAGCATAGATGCATTGGGCATTGGGGTAAGGAGCAAATATCTGGAAACCTAGGCAAAAAACACTGTCTGAGTGGCTAATTACCCAGCCAAGCATCCCCAGGAGTTACATACACATTGGATGATTTTGAGCCTCGTGACTTATGTCCGGTGCTAATGAAGGAGATAGCATTGCGTTTGCATAGTGAGGTGGGAAATAGTCAGTATGTTTCAGACAAAGTGCTGTCCAGTGGTCAGACAGCTCAGAAATCTACTTCTGTCACTTTTCATATGGAAAAACAAACATCATGAATGACTTTGAAGAGAAACATGTGCGTCCTTATTACCATTTAACAGACGTGTAACACCACGTCTCCACATATGGGCCTGTAGGGACCTTTCTATAGTTCTTTGTTGTAGGATTCTACTGGTGTCACTTCCTGGTGCTGCACACAGGCCCTTTTTTGTAAGAGGGATACTAGAGCAACTTTGTGCTTTGTTATACTGAAGTGGAGCAGGGGAGGATGGTCATCAAATTAACCTTGTATTTCAAGAGAAGTCAATGTATTGAGTTGTCACCGCAACAAGGAGCGGAGTGTTGGCCAGAGCCTGCGTCCTGGCTCGGCTGTGGAACTTGGCAACGGAAACCATCGAGCGACTGCTGTCATGTTTGCAGGTTTTGGCAAGCTCAGGCAGGAAGAGAGGGCTGAGTGTTTCTGACTGGTGTACCAGGGTGTACGATTCTGCTGAGGCAAGATCTGCTCACACAATGTCACCCACTCCTGCCATACACACGGTCATGTTGTTGCTACCGCTAACATCCAGACGGCGTGTTGACAGCGTAACGTGTTATTGGACGGACAGGTCAGCTGAAGGAAGGATGTGCTGTCAGTGTCAGCTGTGGAGGAGATCAGTTATTGATCTGTGCAGAAAACCGCACTGACCAGCCTGAAGTTATTGTTCAGTGACTTTAGTAGCAGAACAAGTCATCAGAAAAAGTACTGGCAAAGCATTATAGTCTGTAAATTTTTTAAAAGTCAGGAGTGTGTGCATTTAGACTCTTCAGGGAAATAATATTTGATACTTTAATGGATCCATCTTCCTTTTTTTTTTCGTCTCACTTTACCACTTACTTCTATCCTTCATCTCCATAACCAGTTGATAAACTCATCTCATCTTCCTCCTCCTCCTCGTCACATGTATTTTTCTCCTCTCCTTTTTCTCATGTCAGGAAGTATAATATTCGTGTGGAGGACATTATGGTGCGGGACGTGCGCTACATCACTCTCAACTGCTGCTACAGAGACCTGCATAACGTCCTGCTGACGGGCCACCTCAAGACCCTGGCGCTGGTGGAGTCAGCGGGTGAGACACACATACAGAGGGAGAAGCATCGCAAATTATTTGTAATAACTTTGATAATTGTGTATTGTAATATTCATATGAAACAGTATCTCATTTACACCTTTTTTTAAATTGTCCTATATTTGCATTTTTCACACTATATCATCTACTATATTTGGTACATACACACTGATTTCCAGCAGTAGCAGGCAGCTGTTTTCAGCAAGCATCTCTGGTAAACCTGGTACACGAGCTGCTCAGCACCGGACAGCAGGTAGACACAGTTAGCGACTGGTTGGTGAACACACTGGAGCTAAAGGGAGGGAATATTGGGCACAGACCTGACTTCAGATGAGTGAAAACGTTACTCCACGTCGGCTGAATGTGTTAATAGGCAACAGCTTGCTAACACCGACACCATAGCGTTTTTTTATGAAGTGATACTATGCAAATGTTATGTTCACAGCTTGTTCTGCTGCCCAGTGTGGCCAAAAGATGGAAAGATGTGATGCAGCTTTAGCCTCAGAGTAAAAGCGACCTTGGTGGTGTGCTCATTAAAGTGACTGATTGATTGACAAACTTGCCTGGGCACAGCTTGCTGATGGCGCTGCGTTCGCCACCTCACAGAAGTGCAGAGTTGGTATTCCAACGCTGTCTCAATTATGCAATCGTGCAGGAACAATTAGCTGCGGCATTTAACCAAATACATAATCAGCACGTACTGTCACAAAGGCAATTACTTAAAGCAAGCAAGCTGCCACCCACCCGCACACACTCACACACACACACACACACACAGACACACAAACACACACTCACACACACTATTTAATACACATTCACTGCATTCTGGGCTCTTGTTATGTAACTCAGCTGATCTCTCTGCAGTGCTGCAACATGTGTTTAGAATCTCCTGCAGTCTCCTTCTCTCTTCCCCCCCAAACCTGTTTTACTGTCTTCTCCTCATCCTCCTGGTCCTTCTCTATTACCTGCTCTTGCTCCTTGCTTCCTCCTCTCTCTTTCTTCTCCACAAATCTGCCTTCCACTCCTCCCATCCTCTTCTGCTTTCTTGCTCTACTTTTGTCCCTCTTTTCTCACTTCCCCTCTCTGTCTGTGTCTCCTCTTCAAGAGTCCATGATCCTGCTGGGCTCCATCGAGCGTGCCCAGCTGCAGTCACTGCTCTCCCAGCAGCTCGGTCGCCCCAGGCGGCTAGAGTACATCAGGGCGCGAGCTGCAGTGGAGAAGAAACGCCTATCGGTCGTGTCAAACCCCGGCAGCGAGGACGACAGCCAGCGGGCCAGTCAGGAGGTCCGCTTCCAGGTCAGGGTCTCTGCAGTTGGAGAGATGGGGTGTGGAGGGACAGCTAGAAACATCTGGAAACAGCTTGGGCTTTATTGTCTGTTTACATGTTGCATATGCAAGTGCAGATTTTTGAAATACCAAGGAAATGGACTGAAGCTTGTCAGCCCAGGAAAGTTGGACAAAAGCTGTTAAAGATGATTCCAACCACTATAACACTATAGCATAAAATATTTACAACAAAGCAGGAACCAATCAAAATTAACATTCAGAGAAAAAAAGAGAAAACACATCCTGTGGTGCTGATGTGTGTTACTGAACACTGAGTACAAGACATTACCGTTTTCCAACTAAGCCCCACCCACTTCAAACCAGTGAGAACAACACAGAGAAAACTACAAATAACTTCTCAAATGAAACGACCAAAACTGGCCCCTTTGTTGTATAAAAGTGTGTTCATGTAGAATCCCATTG
Source organism: Toxotes jaculatrix (assembly GCF_017976425.1). NCBI lineage: Eukaryota > Metazoa > Chordata > Actinopteri > Toxotidae > Toxotes > Toxotes jaculatrix. Next base: position 22,960,889 of record NC_054402.1, on the reverse strand, counting down.
CTCATAGTAAGAAGCTCCTTGTTTAAATAGGACTTCTGGGCCTATAAAGTTCTAACAATGGAAATTAAGAAAGATCTGTTAAATAGCTGGTTGGATGAAACCAAGCAGAATCAAAATCAACCATACCAAACATTACGAGATCTGCTTCTGAGTCATTATTATAGATTATAGTTGTTTAATAACCCATAATGACAGAGTGAAAACTTTTTAGGGAATACTTGCAAAAATGATTAAAATCAAACACTGAAATCTCTCATGTATAAAAGTCTTCAGAGCTTTAATTCAGTACTCTGTAGAAGCTCCTTTGGCAGCGATTACAGCTTCCAGTCTTCTTGGCTAAGTCTCTACAAGCTTTGCACACCTGGATTTATCTTCCTGGCAGATCCTCTCACACTCTGTCAGACTGGATGGGAAACATCTGTGAGCATCCTCAGGTCTCTAAACAGATCTTCTATGGGGTTTAAGTCTGGGCTCTGGTTGGGTCACTCAGGGACAGACACTTGTCCTGAAGCCTGTCCAGTGTTGTCTTGGCTGTGAGCTTCAGGTCAGTGTTGTAATGACAGGTAAACTGTTGCCACAGTTTGATGTTGCATGGACTCTGGAGCAGGATTTCTTCAAGGACCTCTCTGTGTTTGGCTGCATTCATCCTTCCCTGAATTCCGACCAGTCTCCCCCTCCATAACACGATGCTGCTCACCACCAAGCTTCACTGTAGGGGAGGTATTATCCAGGTGATGAGCAGCACCTGCTGTTCACCAGACATACTGTTTGCAGTTCTGTCCAAAGGGTTCATTTTTTTGTCTCACCAGTTCAGAGAACCTTTTCCCTCATGCTCTCAGTTATTTAAATGATGTCTAGCAAACTCCAAGCAGGTTGTCATATGCCTTTTACTCAAAGTGGCTTCCTGCTGAGTCCTGCTGAGATGGCCGCCCTCCCTGCTGATTCTCCCGTCTCTGCAGTGGCAGACCAAGGCCCTTCTTGCCTGGTTACTCAGTCTGACCCAACGACCAACTGTAGGAAGAGTCCTGGTGGTTCCAAGTTTCCTCCATTTCACAATTACCGAGGTCACTGTGCTCCTGGGAACACTGAACACAGCTTTACAAATGGTTGTGTACCATCGTCCTGATCTGTGCCTCGCCACAATTTTAAGTCTACAGAGAGTTCTGCAGACTTCATGTCTGGTTTTGACTCCAGTCAAGTCCTAAGACACATCTCTAGGATAATCAAAGCGAAGAAGGTGCACCTGACCCCAGCAAAGGGTCTGAATATTTTTGTAATTGTAGTTTTGATCTTTAATTCATCTGTAAAATATTTACCAAGAACATGTTTTCACGTTGTCATTATGGGTTATTGAGTGTAGATTTATGGGCAAAAATGGCAGCTTTATCTGTTGCATGTAAACATAAGCTCTGGGAGGCAGCACTTATAAGTCAAAGACTCCAGTTTATATGGTTTAAAAGAGGAGGAAGGATGGTGAAAGTGTGAAATTCACCTAGAAACACACTGTGTGTGTGATGGTTGATAGCTCAGGGCATTAACATGTGTTATTAAGCCATCAATAACATAGATAAGGAGACTGCATGAGCTTCGGTGTGTTTGTGTGTGTGTATGTGTGTGTTTGAGAGAGAGAGAGAGAGAGAGAGAGAGAGAGAGCTATGGTTTTAGGTCGATGTCTAAATTGCTTCCAGGTCCTGTGTGTACTGTGGATCTCCAAATGTCGATTTATCTCTTTGTTCTGTCTTCATTTCAATTTCATCCGTTTGCAGTGAGTGGCTGAGTAGAACACCTTCAGGCACAGATGTGTGGGTGGGAGGGTGTGTGTGTGTGTGTTGCTCATTTACCTTATCTGTCTTTTCTTCATTTCTTCTGACTTCATACCCTCTTACCTTCCCTCTGCTTTCTCTCTTCCTTCTTCTGCTGCTTTCATCAGTGTTTTTAAATTGTTTATTTTGGCCACTTAACCTTTATTCACTCTGACTGTGGGTTTTTACAGGTCTGTCTTTGTATTAAACCTCTTGCTAGGTGATGTTTTTAACATCTGTAAATTTACCTACTTTTATGCCAAAAGTTAGAAATTTGTGTCATTGTGTCCACCTGTTGTCAGACATCTCTGAAACAGCATTTATATAAATTTATACTAACCTTGATCAACACCTTCATTAAAGCAAGTTGAATTTAGAGACACAGCTTTTCACTACACTCCTCTGTTGTGCATTTAAAGCAGCAAACAAAACAAATACTGCTGTGCTTTAATTTCAGAAGTACTTTGCAAAAGACAAAACAGAAAATGTAATAAATAAAACATTAGAAACTGTCCAATATTAAGAGACAATACCAGCCTAGTATATCAGGAATAGTAATGAATTTAAAAACGAGTGACTTCACAGAATTACAGCTGAATATATTTCTGACTAATTTCACACAAACATTTGATCTGTGAAACATTTTAAGGTTGAAACCAAAATGTTCTCCCACTTCAGAAATTCATTAACATAACCAGGCAAAAATGTTTTTTAGGTCATGGAAATGCCTGCATGGAAAGTCATTGAAGTTGTGAAATTTTACATCAGGGCCAACATGAGAACCTCTCTTTTAGGTCGAAACTCCGGCTGTTTCTTTCTTTCTTTCTTTCTGTTCTTTCTTCGATTTTATGTGCTCTCTCTTTTGGTTTCTCCTCTTTACCCCTTTTTGATTTGCCTCCATCTCATCACTCTGTAGAAGTACATCCATTTGTCTAATGAGTCCACAAGAAGAAAAGGAGGGGTTGATCTCTTAAGCAGGACTCGGGTTTTGGAGTTTTGAGTGCTGCTTCTTATCTTTCTTTTTGTGTGTGTGTGTGTGTGTGTGTGTGTGTGTGTGTCTGTGCAGATCTCTACAGAGGAATCATCCTTTAGTCCTACTCGTCCAGTCCCTCAGAAGCCCCTCAAACCTGCTCTGAAGAGATCCTCTGTGGTTGAGCGACCCACCGAGATCCCAACCCGTAAGATACTTACTTACGCACACACACACACACACACACACGAGATTCCAAACAGCAGACAAATGAGGCAATAAAGAAGAGAAATAATAAGAGATTTAATAGATCCAGAAGGAGTGTCTATAATGGTCTCTCTGTCTCTAAACACTAAAAGCACCTCTTAGTTTCTCTCATCTCTTACGTGATATAAAACTATTTTAAGAGTCTCTCACTACAGCTGTCTTAATTGAAGCAAAGCCAAAAACCAACCTTGCTATCCATTCCTTCTTGCTCTTGTGACATGATCACATATGAATAATACTTAATACCTTAATTAGAATAAGGAAGTTGGACGAGGTTTACAGTAACTACAATAACTTAGAATGAAAAAAAGGAGTGGTATTTACAAAATAGTAAAGAATTAAATGTAATGTAGGTGAGAATCATAAAGGAAGAGAATTCTTAAATATTTAGTACTTCTGTGCCAATGTCAGTTTTTCCTCAGGTAAATATTGAATCTTGTTTTGGTCTGAGTGTGCTGAAGTCTCGGTATTTGAGTTTAGTGTTGGTAGAGAGCATCTTTATGTCTTTCTTCAGGCTGCAGCGTAGCAGGAAGTGTTTCTCTGTCTGCCTCTGCTCGTTGGAAAAACTGATACAGTTTGTTTTCTCTGGTTTATGTTTGTTTGTGTCCGCCAGGGTCTGGTCTCTCACTATGTGTTTTTATTTTATTTTGAATGTGTCTGATCAGTACTCAGTAGGATTGAAGTTTACTTAGGTTTCGTTATAGATGTACAGTGGTTGCCGTCTGTTTTCTTTGGCTTTTCAGTTGGTCCTGGAGTTGTCCTGAGGCCATGTGTTGTTGTACCACTTTTCCACTTCAGGATCAGCCCACTACCATAATCTGAACCGTGTGAAGCTCTGAGTCCAGGTTCTTTTTGTATTTCCACTGTAATTTATAAAGCAGGACATTTTAGATGTCTGCCATTAAAAAGCCAAAAGCAGGGCCAACAACATCCTTTGTATGTTCTGTTTGGTCCAGCACTGTAAGCAGCTGTGGACAGACAACAATATGGCATGTGGTGCTGCTGTTCTTTATTTTCCTTCATGTTTAAATTAACATGGGATGCAAGAGTTTTCCTGCACAGTTTTACACCAGCAAACATCCCTCCACATTTTGGTTTGCAACCATTGTAACATGGTTTAATTGCTGTTGTGTTTGCTGTACTTGTCCTCGTGACATCACGTGACAGCACCGTAACATATCCAGAACTTGTACTAAGAATCACTTCCTGTGCAGTTCACAAATTTGCTTCCAGGAACTCGTCCCCTAAGCAGGTGGGGTGGAATCAAAACAGTGGAAACAAAAACAGATCCTGTGACAACAGCGACATGTTCCTGCAGTGAATGACTCCAGTCTACCAGAGGAACTGAGCGAGCTGGTTAAAGGGACTTTGCTTTGTTTTTTCCATTTAGCAACACAGGGCATTATAAGTGTTGAAGGTGGGGTCACTGGCATGTACTGATAGAAGGATTTTAGTTAAGCACTTGAACATGGAAATGGGCCTAATTCAGCACAGCATCTGCTGCTTTTTGTGTTTCTGTGGATACTAATTCCGGTTTGTGCAGGTTGTTGTTTGGGTTTTTTTTTTTTTATCCCCTTTCTCATAGTCTTGGTCTGTCAGACTGCTCAGTAACAGTCCAGGAGGGTTATAAAACATGTTGACAGTGTCAGGATAGTTTAATTTTGAGCATATTCAGTATGTAAAAACGAAGCAACTTGCTGGAAACCAATGAAAAAGACTCATTTGCCTGTGGCCTCTCTTAACCTGTCCGCTCTGGCCAGCTAACGCGACACATGGAAGTCCAGGCAGCTAGTAGCCATGACAGTGCTAATGATGACAATAATAAAGTTAGCATAAGAGTAACACTGTCATGTGCTGTAGGAATTTGCTGCTGTTTGCTGAGATAATTTACATCCAGTTTTGAAATCACCTGTAGATGTCATTTGTAGCCCTGAATATATTTAGTTCTGTGTTCATGTGTCTGCCTGGATTTCCCTGGTAAATCAAGACCTTGGTCTTTGATTCATCATCGAGGCCCAGGTCTGACGGAATATTTGCTGATGAATCAGCTGTTGTTGTAACGCTTCTTTAGATGGGACCAGTAAGATTAGGTCTGCAAACAGAAGGCACATGATTATCTAACAGATGGAGACCAGGGGTGTCTGATGGTCTCACTGTTTTGAATGTCTCTCTGTCTCTCTTTCAGATCCACATGATAATTCGGGCATTGCTTTAAAGAACCTGTTCTGTGCCAGTCCAGACACAGAGGGCCTGGAGGTGAGAGAGCCATGTCCTAGAATACACTCAGTAACAATGACACCACTACACACACACACACACACACACACACACACACAGTGGCTCACATCCTGTCGTTCACACGTTCTGTGCACCCACACAGTCCTATGCTATCTCTCACATACAGTCCTTCACGCTCTACAGTACAGCACCTCCCACACAAACAGACACACACATATACAGGACACACACACACACTGTATCTCATCCAGCTTCACTATAAAACCTTTTTCACTTTGTCTCAGCGTTGCATCCTGCAAGGCTTTAAGGAAAAACTTGCTCCTGCACCACCCTGCTGCTGGCTTGTTTTATAGAAATAAGGTTTCAATTAATTTTTTTCCCCAGCGTTGGAGTGAAGTTTGGATCACGTCAAAGTGGCGTTGCAAGAAAGTTTATTTTTTGCAAAGTCAAACTGACCTCGAGGTTGTTGTTAACATTGTGTGCTTGTTTCTGATCGTCTGGAAGAAAAACAACAACATGGAGAGCCCCGCGTCTCCTGAGCTCAGGAAGCCGTCCAAACGAGTCAGGATATCCGTCGTGGTAAGAGCCACCGATCGGGGCTACCCAAATGCCTGGAATCCGCCCGGCAACAGGTTCATCAGCCAATCAAACTGATTGTCACCCCGCCATTCCATTCCAGGGCTAATCCCAAATGCCGATGGCCAGGCTCATCCAAAGCCCGTCTGTGCCATTGTGCCCAAAAGTGTTGAACACCCTCGTCCTTGTCCAACCTGGAAACCTGCCTACTGACCTTTCACTGCCTTTAGTTGCTTATGTTATTGGCTAAGCTTAGGATCCATTCAGCTTAATGAGTTTCAACTGTTCCTGTGGTTGGTAGAGGTTACGGAGACCTCTTGATCACTGAAATACCACCATGTCCTACTATCAGTGTCAATGAGGCATCAAATTCTTCCATAAACTGCTTAAAAAAGGTATTAGCAGATAAATATTATATATTTTGTTTATATATATTCATGAGAACTTATGTTTATAATGTCTCATTTATTAATGTTTTAACACTTTGGGTCACCAAACATTTATTTTGACCCTAAACTCTTTATGTCACTGTCGCTACTGTGCTTTTAATTTGGTTATTTTTCTTATTATCCAGTGTAGTTATCCTATAGTCCTTATTATCCTGTAGTCCTGTTACATTTAGCTTTTTTCAAACCCACCCACCCCAGTTCCCACCAGAAAGCAGTTTTCACGCACTGAAAGTATGTTCAACTACTGTCACCTTATAATTAAAATGTGAGATGATGTTGAGTTACGGGCAAGTGGTCTACGAGGACGAGGCTGTTCAACCGAGCATGCTGTGCTGTACATCATCAGCTGTGTCACCCGAGGCATCCTATCAGTGACTGCCTCCCAGAGCGGGGCCCACCCTGTTCCTGGAGTGACCCAAAGTCCCATTGCATTTCTTGTAACTGATGAAAGACACTGTGCTATACCATGTGTTTAATGTGTAGGGGAGAGAGGGGGAGAGAGGGTGAGGGATAAAACCGTACTTTAGTTCCTCTGTGCATGCAGCGTTAAATATCAGGACAGAAGCGTCATATCTCTTCATTAAGAGCAGGCAGGTGTTTGAACGACAACGTTCCAGCAACAGCTCAGATGAAATGATGATGCATGAGAAGTAATGGGAGGTATTGGAAAATATCATCACAAACTGGGATGTAGCCTGCTGTCCAATTACCAGCGACCGCGTACGCTCCAGCAGCGATGCATGTCAATCAATGAAACAAGTGTGTGATTATGAATTGAGACAAATGATTCCACGATGCGAGATCATCCAGCGTTGCATGACAAATGATCAGACAACATCCGTCTCTGAAAATCAAACACTATTAAGCATAACACAATCAAGCATTCAGACAAAATACATTCACACATTTGATGTTTGTTTATTAGCATCAGTGATTTATTTATAATTCAGCCTTTCTCACATTAAGTTTTCAAATCACAATGAAAATGTTTTTCACTCATCACATATAATGTCATTTCATTCACTAGGAGCCACCACCCAGCTTAAAGAGTTTCTATGGGGTGAGCACATTATCCACATTTCTTCCAAAACTTTTGTTTTCACTTTTATTCCTATCCAGTGTTAAGATGCAAGATACGGACTTTCAGTTTAAGAGTTGCTCACTAACACACACGCTCAGTGGATCTTTGCCTTGATCATCTTTTATCCTGTTAAAGTCGCAGCTGTTACACATCGCCACACGTTTCTACCGATTGCTTAACCACCCAGACATTAGAGAAACAACGTTAGAGGAAAAGTTTTCATGGTTCCATTTTGTCTAGGATGACATACATTTTTAGCACATTTTTAGCTCAGGTTCTCTTACAACTAGATCCATTTGTGATGCAGTGCAGCAAATTTCACTAAAAAATAATGATGTTGCTTTTGTTTAACAGTTTACCAGTTTTAAAATAACAGCAATAGTCTATGTATTTAATATATTACTCAGCTTTTTTTTTCTACACAGCTTGTGGTGTAGCTCCTTACAATGAAATATATCCTACAGCTTCACTTTCTATAGTTTCAGAGCAGCTTTTCCCAACATCACTGACATCTTTCCATTGACCTTGAAATTGCGACATCTGCTTAGAATTCAGTCCGAACAGACATTAACAGGAAGCAAATTGGGTTTCTGTTCTATAGAGAGGGTGGATTTCCTTGATTTGATTGGCTGACAGTCAAAAGTTCATAGTGGCTTCCAGGGAGACAAAATTTTTACCAGAGACAAAGACCAAAAGCCAGCTAATTAAAAGATAGTCATCTCAAAAAGCAGCTGCCCAGTGAAATGGGTGACCTTCACTGATTTATCTTACCAAATCTGTGTTGCCAGGTTAGCATGTTAACCACAGACCCTTATGGAAATGTTCATTTGTCCCCAGCATCACTTGAATAGAAAAGTAATACACGGCCACACAATTTTTCCTTCAGATTCTCAGTCAGTGTTGTGTCAGTGTAACTCTATTAGCACTATTAATGATTTAGACTTGAGGCACTTAAAGGGCTCCATTAGTTTCACATGTCAGCGATAATTATTGAAGTCTGTACACATTCTCAATCATTCAAAAGCACAGAGCGGCTTCAGATCATTCTTCATCTGTGGCTTCAGGGCCTGTGTCTAAACTCGTGGTATACAGCTTATAAATTACACTGTGATGTCTTAATGCTGTTCTTAAGTAAGAGAAAACACTGACAACATTATGTTCTCAAGTCAGGAACTGTTCCCATCAAATACGTCCAATGGATCTCGAAGGGCTTTCAACCCCAGCACCGTATTCAGTTTGATTTTTCTAATATAAAGCTCTGCGGCTTTCTGAAATGACCAGCCTCAGCTATGAAATGCCCCAAAAAATGGTCCCAAAATCCAGCCCTTTGGTTCCTTAACACAGTCCATGCTGCACAATTACACTGCTGAAGTCAGACCTGCCTGGAGAAAAGTACAAAATTAGTAACAGAGGAGGTGCGCTGGGAGTGTTTTTCTGGTGGTGGTGTAAAATGTGAACCCTCAGGCGTGTATTTCACACCATGACACCACAGTGCTCGTGTTGAGTTGTGGGGCAGCAAAAGACCATGGAGAATGTATTACACCAGAGGAGCTATAGTTTGAGGTGAATGAGGAAACATATTTCCCCCCCCCCCCCCGTTTCCTTCATCTCCACTGTCACAGTTCTTCTTTCATTCTTTGTTTCTGGATTCAGTTTAATCTCTGCAGCTCAGATTCTGCAGCTCTTCATCCATCTTTACCACTTTTCTAAAGCCCTTCTCCCATTTTTGTGTCTCAGTCATCTGTCCCGTCCTCCCCTCCCCATGCACTTACCTCCATCCTTCCATTGGGGCTGTGAAATATTGATGCAGGGTAAATGACATCAGTAGTCTGTTTCAGACAAATAATGCCGCCCGGCCTCTCAGTCTCTCCTCGCTGTTTTTCTCATTATTTTTCCCCCACTCTTGCATGTTTGTAATGCCTCCATGCTTTATTTATGATGGCTTGTGGGCTCAGTTTTTTTGGCACCTCGCTTCTGCCTCTTTATTTCTTTGAGCTTATTCTCTTTTGTTTCTTTAGATCATTGGGGAATGTGTGCCTTTCTTTCTTGACATATACAAACTTACGTGGGAAAGCACACAGTTGATGCTTGAGAGAAAAGACAAGTTGCATTGAAGTGTTGGTGGAGTGATATGTGTGCTCTTTGCATGTTGCCTTAACAGTGTTGTGTGTGTGTGTGTGTGTGTGTGTGTGTGTGTGTGTGTATGTGCGTAATGAGCCCTCTTCCTTAGTTTCCCTGTCTAAACTGAATTCTGAGTAGCTGTTTAGATGTTCACACTCCACTGCATCAGCATCACCCTCTATGAACAGCAACAGAAAACAAAGCCCAGGCACAAAAAGCTTTTATTTTATACAAAGTATAAAAGCATATTGTCAGTTGTCCACCTTGAACAGCAATCAGAGAGAAAGACAGAGATGTTTAGTGAGAGAAACGCAGATCTTAGAGCCAGTTACAGCCCTGGTGAAGAATGTAAAGACCGATGTAAAGGAGGACACGCACAACTGGAGAGGAAGGATTTGATCTCAGAAATTTTGGCAGGCTGAAAGAAACAGGATTTCACAATTGGTCTGACATGTTTATCCAACATTATTATGAAAAATAACTGCAGAATTTCACAATTATCAGTGATGCAGGGAGATAATGAGCTAAGTCGCTGTGGCATCTGGAGCCGAACTGCCGAGGCTAATTACACACATTTCAGTGTTTTTGGCAACCAGCTGCACAAAATTTAGGGACATTCTATTATAAATAGCTAATGTGCAGTTACAGGGGAAAGTTCAGTTTCTTTACTTCTGTTATTTAGAACAGAGCTGAAATATGTGTGAGTGCTATCAGCATAAAATTGGAAGATGATGTTTTGGGTTCCAGGATCTGGTTTTTCCCAGATGTTTCTGAGTTCAGACTCAGCCTAGTTCTGATGGAAGTGCTCACTGAATGGAGATGCTACTGTGACTTCCCATTCACATCACTGATTCACAACCAGTTTAAACACTGGTAAGGTCTTCATTTGCTGAGACGTTGCATAAGTTTTAATGATGAAACCCAATTAGCAGGTTTGAAATGCTTATAGTGTAGTCCTGAGAGTAATAACAGTTTTCAACAGTTGGCTAATGGAGTAACAGAAGATTAAAGGAATGATTGACTGAATCAGTCCTCATTCATAAAAGAAAAGCAATTACAGTATAAGATACTCTTTTTTGTAAGAATCATACGAGAAAGATGAATTTTGAAACAGGGCAGTAATTATTAAATCATCAGGGTCAATCAAGTGTTTGCTCTTTCAGAACAGGTTCAGTGAAAGCAAGTTTTAAGTTGTATTACAAAGACACTGAGTCCATTAAAACTGCCCTTCAGGGACCTGTTAGGAAGAATTTTCAGGGGACAGGATGAAGTTTTCATTTGCTCATACACAGGAGAGAGAGAATGAACACACCCAGAAAAGATGAGTGTGACATACTGACTTTAATTTGTTTTTTAAGGGTGAAGTGATTTGGTATCAGATGCTTTCAGGATGAGGTCATCATTGCAGGTTTCAGAGTGTCAGTTGGAGACAATGTTAAAAAGAACTATGGGCTTTTGATGGATGATACTCACATAGTCTCAAGTTTCCAAGCTGTAGCCAGAGATCTCGGGTTTGCTTCCCAAATAATAACTACAGCACCACAGCATTATCTCTAAGATTAACTACCCACCATTTCACACGTTTTCCCAGAGCTGTTGCAGCTGCATCACAGAACAGCATCATTACAGCTCGCGCAACTGTTGTTTGAACAAAGTCATTAATGATGTTACTTCACAATTGTGTTAAACTCCCTGCAATCCAATCAGATACCCAGATAGGGCAGTAATAGAATGTGAAAGCAATAAGCAAAGCGAGCAGTGCCTGCACATGAGTGATAAGTAATTATTGTTGCAATGTTTCCCTATTGTATCATGTAGTGTGTGGTACAGGCAGCAGTTAGAGACACAACAGACATTAGTAAAATGAGCGTAAGCATGATGAGATAAACTTGATAGCGTCTTTTGTCATTGAAACAATTTAAAACAGAGGACAGAGAGCAGAGTGTCCTATGAATACAGGTATTAATGCTTCCCAGAGAATGTGTCCTAAAGACTTGAGTGATCCTCTAACTTGTCTTCCAGCTCCAACTGGAAGTTTTTATGGAAGTATCTTAGATCTCAGATTGATTCCAGTGAACTTTTTGTCAGAGACGTTCATGATCCTCAGAGGATGAAATGTAAAAATTCTGATCCTCTGACCCTTAGTCTAAAACCATCATCAGGACAGAATTACTATTTGTCCAGTACTTTGGTTTATGACTAAATAGTTGACATTCCCACAATCCTCAACTGTACTTTGTGTTAAACTGGGATGTTACGTTTTATGCCTGCTAAATATTAACATGACAGTGAGAAAACAGAACATGTTTTTTAAATGATATGGGCCCTGCTCAGCAAAGCTGGTGAAGTCTGTGCCAGAATTCCTTCTTTGCTCATCTGCACAAGGAATTTTCGCACAATACTGATGCAAGCCTCTCTGAGTTTAATGATGTACTTTTTTGTGGTTGGTTCATGAGTACTGTTCTGTCAGCACTTGTGGAGACACCCCTGTGAACACAGTGCATGAAGCAGTTCTAGTTTGCTGATAAAATTCAGCAGAATTTCCAGATGAGGAAACTGCAAAACAAGGGCACATCAAACCGAAACTTTCTTCATTGCTAAATACCACGAGGTGTAATGGACAAAATATTTTGTAATCTGGATGAACTGACCCTTTAAACCAGGGAGGTTAAGCCTTCCCTTCAGCTAAAATTGGAAGTGTAAAGAAAGCCTTACCACCACTCCATCCGTCCACTGAATAAAGAAGGGACTGTCCCAAAGAGGAGGCTCCTTTTTATCCAAACTTCCACAATCATAAAACTCTTTTCATTATATGCTTTAGATGACTACATAATCCTACAGTGTGTGTGTGTGTGTGTGTGTGTGTGTGTGTGTGTGTGTGTGTGTGTGTGTGTGTGTGTGTGTGTGTGTGTGTGTGTGTGTGTGTGTGTGTGTGTGTGTGTGTGTATGATGCACCAGTCTTTGCTGGTTGATTGTGTGTTGCCTGCTGACCCAGTCTTGGATGGTTGCCACTGATTGGGTGATCTGGTCGCTGGATTGAAGTAAAGATGGATCACTGCAGGAGGAGGGAGGGAAAGGAAGAGCAACGGACCTTTCTAATCTTTGTCTGGTCACAGAAACAGCACAGCAAGCAATACAGCTTCATCGGCCTATTGTCAGCACTCTGGAGTCCCACTGCCTCTCACATGCCTTTACACCCCCCCCCCCCCCCCCCCACACACACACACACACACTTGCACGCTCATTCAAACCTCATTTGAATATGCCCACACAGTTCCTCTGATTTCACTGTCAGTCACATGGAGACTCACAAAGTTTACTCTCTCCTCACACACACACACACACACACACTCTCCTGCTTCACTCGTGTATCCAGAAGCAGAGATTTGCTCCCTTAATAGAGCAGCTAATCTTTCTGAAAGCACCTATTTTGCATGCACAGTCCCACCTCTCTACCTCGCTCTCTGTCTGTGAGTCTCTCTCTTCCTCTGTCTCTTAAGAAGCCACCTTCTCCTGCAAACACACACACACATGCACGCACACATACCCACACACACACCCACACACACACACCCACACACACACACACACCTAAGTGATTTGATCTCCCCATCTCTCTTAAGTTTACATTTTACCCCTGGAACAACGGTGTGTATTGGTGACATTCAGAGTACCCTTATGTTGTGTGACAAGCAGAATGATCAGTGAGACAGCAGTGATAAAGTGCTGTAGGTATGTGTGTGTGTGTGTGTGTGTGTGTGTGTTTTGTCTCATCAACTCCAGGCACGTCTGGCCTTTGCTTGCATAATGCTACAGTAGGGCACCTTTTTCTACCCTGCGGCAACAGTTGCTAGGGTTACCGACAAGTCAGCCACCACAGCGATGAGGATAAATGAGCTCAGGGCTCCCATCAGCCCCTGGGTCACGCACACGCTCTGACTTTCTCTCTCTCTCTCTCTAACACACACACATACATGTTCTCCTGTGTTCAATCCTGAGAAAGTAAATACCTGTACTCAAGCACATGACTAAACACTCTGAAATCGTATTTCACAGTCTGTCACACACACACACACACACACACATACAGAGCTGCACACACACCCTGTGGTAACATTCTCACATTTCCATCACCCAGACCTCTGTAGAGTTCGTGTTGCTTCTCTGTGAAGCAGGGTTGCTAGTTTGACTCCAGCTTGTCAGACCTTGTCAGCTTGTCAGTTATGAGCCGTGAGCACTGAAGGCGCCGCAGATCCATCATTATAATGATCATCTGCTCCGACATCTCATATATCACATCCCCCGCACTCATTAAATGTACTGTAGTCGCTCTTTTAGTCACTCATTCCCTTTCTGCCCATCTGTCTCAACACAGCAGCATTGTATAACACTTATGATGTGATGCTTGGGTGATTATGTGTTTTCAGTGTGTCGTTTTACCTTCTGTGCACAGATGTAGTGGAGGGGGCACAGTTGAAATGTACAAATAAATGTTTATTGAGAAAATAACCAGCTCAACACTGTTTACTGTTTCATCACCACTCCTGTTGTCCACTTTGAGTTTCTTCATGTCTCTGTGTCCAGTGTCTGTGTCTGTGTTTTCTTCACTGACCGCTCTCATGTTCCTTCCCCTGTGCAGGATGATGGAGATATGGAGGACGACATGACCATCAGAGAGGTAAGACGGACAGTCAGTCACACGACAGATATAAACACACACACACACATTACAACCAATGAGAGGAGAGCAGCAGAGGGTCACAGGCTATCAGAGATGAGACTGTGTAGTTAATCCTTATACTCTTATGTCACTGTCACTCTGTCTTTAAGCTGTGAAAAAAAAGGAGACCAGTCTTATCTGAAATGCATGAGGTGGTGAAATATGCAATGCAATTTTATTTTGTTTACACATTTGATGTGTTCGTTTAAGTGTTTATTAAAGCATAACTACAATACTCTTACATTTCAGAAGTTAGAAATACATTTCATTACAACTTCAAGACAGTGTATGTGAGATTGAGTCAAAATAAACTCCCGTGTGTGTGCATGGAAATGAAGGAACATGTCACCCGGTGCATCAGTGTGGCTCACTGATGTTTCAGTGTTTCTTTTTTGATGGTTGGTTTTGGTCTTTCCCTGGGTTTAGTTGACAGTAAGAAAAAGATGAACCGTCTTTTCTCTTATAACTGATATCAAACACACTGGATTCTTGGTGTCAAACCTTTATTTGTCTAACTTGAACCTCAGCCTGCGCTCGGTGACATCACGCCCTGACAGTCTCTTGCTTTTCAGATTTCTCAATATCCCCAGACAGAAAGATTACCCTGGAGTCTTATATTTTTGGATATGACATCATTCATAATTCATCCATCAACAGCACCTCTCATTTCCTCTCTGTCAGCCGCACATTCCTCACACTTTCCACGTCCATCCCCTCTATTTTCCTCCCAGAGCCACTCGTCGTTCTCCTCTCATACGTCTGCCGTGCCATCGCTTCTCCTTGTCCGCTGTTCACCGCCCTCAGCGGCCCATCGTTGTAGGTCTCATGTGATTTATAGAGTCATTCAATGCATTGTCCGGTCCATTGATTGTCTATCAACGGGAGGTGATTTGTCAGGAGGTGGTAAGGGATTGTTTAAGGCCTTTGTCTTCTGATTGGTGACTGACACCAGACATAAAGACGTCGTCGTTTAACAGCACCTGTTACACACTCTGTCACTCCAAGTTTTATAGTCAGTAAAAAAAATAAATATTAGGCCAACAAAGCCAGGCTGTAACACAGGGAGTCACCATTTTATTTAAGATGAAAGTCAAGTAAGTGTCATCTACCTGTTGTATAGTTGAGTGTGATGCAGTTGATTTGATTACCTGTTTATTAATTGATCCGTGCACACTGATACACTGGCTGCTGAAAGTCCTTAAATGCTGCAAAGTCACTCATCTTTTGTTCCTTCGTCTTTTGTTGGCAAATCTTTATCGATGTGTAACTCCCATCGCTCGTCTCCCTCCTTCTGTGTTTTGCAGATTGCAGAGTGGGAGGAGAAGCAGCTTGATGAGCAGGTCAACTTCAACAACTGCAAGATCGACCCTGCCCCGTTCCAGCTGGTGGAGCGCACGTCGTTGCACAAGGTCTGATTGTGTGAACAGAGCTGTTGTTCAGCCTCTGTGTGTTTCTCTCAGACTGTGTGGTGTGTCAGGTTATCCACACTGATAAAACACTGACACCTCTCAGTTTGATTGATTGTGATTCCCGGTGCATCAGCACTTATTCACTGATTTAGGCAAAACAAGTTCATTTGTATAGCACCTCCCAAGGCCAAACAACAAGGTCATTCAAAGTGCTTCACGTAAGACATAAAAAGGCAATAAGACAAGATAGAAAAGAAACACCACTTTATAAAAACACATAAATAGAATTTAAGATATTAAAACAGAAAATAAAAATAAACCAAAGCTGAATAATACTAATAAAACAGGAGAGTACAAGTTACATCCCACCTTCAATGCAGTTTGAGATACAAATGAATATATGTCCTAAAATGTCCCAGTTTTAATTTCATAAAAGGCCATGACGTGAATCCTGATGTTTAAGTTTGTCAAAGTGATGGATAGAATGTCATGTTTCTGTAAAGGTAAAAAAAAAAACATTGCGTTTTTCTAACTCCTGATTTCTTACTCAGTGACTCAGTGGAACCACAGTCATTTGTAGGTATTATTATTTAAATCTGTGTGTCAGCAGTATAATAATAGTAAGACATTTAGTTGTTTTCCGTCATCTGCGATAGTGTGAAGATGAAGATGTGGAGCAGAAGAGGCCTGAGGATGGAGCCTGAGGGAACTCCACGTCATTTTGGTTTGCTCAGATGTGTAATTACAAATTGATTCAAAGCAGTCCCCCTATCCTCCTGTGACAAGGATTTACGCAACCACAGTTATGCTCTAAAAGTCAGCCAAGCAACAGCCAAGTTAGTTTAAGTTATGGTGTTTTTATACAGAGGTGAAACAGCTTATCGACACAGTAAAAAAAAAAAAAAAAAAAAAAAAAGATAGATTGTTAGGGAGTGTAACCCTTTAAACATGGTGCACCCAAATTAAAACTTATGGACAGCCTGGTTTAAACCTTTTCAGTGGGTTTGGACAGTTTTTAACAACTCATGAGTGTAATCCATCAACACATACGTTACATATTCATAAAACTTTTCTTACTACTAACAGTCCATGGACATTCTGTAGTGCTACTGCCCTGTGGGTGGAAGAGTGTGGGTGATGGAAGGTTAACAAAAGATACTGTGATTGGGAAAGTTATCAGTGACATTGTCAGCATTTTCATCTCAGAGGACGTTTCTGCTCCCAGTGGAAAAGTTTTCCAAACCTGATGTTATTGAAGTATCAGTGTGAGGCCAGCTTCAATCCCCAGTTCAAACAGAAACACTCGGACAGGGAACCTCCACCAGCTCCAATAAGGAACACACACACACTCAAGCCAAGTTTTTCCCCCACTGTGGGAAGGAGAAAGTGAAAGATCAGCATAATGAATGGAGCTCATCCTGGAAGAGCCAAACACATCTTACTGTTGAAACGCTCGCATCCCACCAAGCATGCACACAAACACAAACACACACACACACACACACACACACACACACACACACACACACTCACACTCACACTCACACACACACACACACACACACACACACACACACACACACACTGACTTTCTGGCTTGCCGGCAGCTGTGGCAGAGCCTAATGTCCTCCATTCATAATGCTACCTGCTCTACCTCACCCCACCTCACCTCCCTCCCTCTCTCTCTCTTGTCCTCTGGGCTCTGTGTGAATATTCTTTAAACATTTAAGAGAGGGATCCTGCACCAATCCATCTCGCTCCCCTCCCTCTGCTGCACACTGCCAAAAGCCAATACCACGCACAATCTCCTTCAGCATATTAAACACCTCCCTCCACCGCTGCTGGTGTTGTATACAGGCGTGTGCATGTGTGAAGCTATTCTTTCTGCATCTGGACCCTTCTCCTTTGCTCAGCCTCTCTGGATCTGTCTATGATTTATCCCATGCTGTTTACTTTTGTTGTTGTTGTTGTTGTTGTGTTTTTGTCTGTGGGCCCTTTTGTAACAGACAAATCTGTTTCATGGAATATTTACATAACAATATGTTTCCCTGGGTTTTGGCCCAGGGCCGCTGTCAGTTCATTTGAGGTAGCAGCTAACAGGACTCAAAGCAGCACACACGTCTAACATTTTGTTTTGATGACGGTGGTGGACAGCGCTGTCTCACATTTACATCCAAAATCTCCCATAGGTTTAAACCAAGTTGAGATCTGGTTATTGTGGAGGCCAGAGCATATGATTCCCATGATTTTCATACTCATTAAAATATGGTATATATAAATATGGAGTATGGAAACATCTGCACATCTGTATTTCTCCCAAGACATCTAGTCATGAAGGTAGTGTGGAGCTGATGTGCCCAGATCTCTGTCTCTTAGATTTCTACTTTAAGTCACATACATTTGAGGATAATAGAATGTCATTTGTGGCACCCAAAACATTGAAGATTGCATTTAAAAATTCAGAAGCAACTTTTCTTTCTTCGTGCTACAGTAGCACCATAGCAAACACCACTGTGGCCTTCATTTGAAGGTAGTTCAAATAAAAGATTCTGACAGTGTGCACTGTGCCCATTATTCAGAGCGACAGTTCCATTGTTTGAGGTAAGGGACAATGAAACAGCTAGCTTAGTCCAAAGTAACAAAAAACATCAACCAGAAATCGCAAAGGCTCAATAACTAACATGTTCAGGAATGGTTTGAGAAACATGACATAGAGCTTGGGGTCTTGATTTGGTCCCCTGATCTCAATCCGATAGAGGATCTGTGGGATGTACTAGAAAAACAATACTGATCCATGGAGGCCACACATCACAACTTACAGGACTTATAGAATCTGATGTTAATGTCTTGGTGCCTGATACCACAGGACACCTTCAGAGGTCTTGTAGAGTCCATGTCTTGGCGGGTCAGGGCTGGTGGTTTTAATGCTGTAGCTGATCAGCGTGTTTTTGGTAAGTTGGGTGAACTGACCCAACTTACAGGATCCTTTTTTAGATTTCAGTGTGTAGTGGACATATAGTGGAGATTATCTGTAATTTCTGATACTGGCAATGCTTCTCCAAATTAAGACCACATTTCCCATAATCCTCATTCAGTTGTGTCACAGGTTTTCACTTTGTAACACCAAACGTGCGTTCAGAGTAAAATGTAGTGCAGAAGTTGAAATCTGTTGGTCTGTCGCTTGTTTGTTGAGCAGCTGTATTGTCTCAAATTCCAGTGCTGGTGATTAGTTGATTCTAAAACACTATTAACAGCAGGTTTAATCAGTGAATAGCAGCTAAAACGGATGTTAATGGGTTGAATTGGAGATGAGCTGACACTGTCCCCAGAGAGGCTACAATATCCTCCTGTGGGGCAACTCTGTGGCAGATTACATTACAGCTGGCCCTTGCCTAAAAAACATTTAACAATCTTTTCCTTGGCACAGCTTCCATTTGCTTGGCACAATGGGATCAATTTCAGATGTCCCAAATGCCTACTCTGGCTAAAGCAGAGAGTCCCATTAAACACTAAAAGGGTCTAGAACAAAAAGTCCAGTTGGCATCAGTCCTGTAACCTTTCCGATCCTCCACTGAAGTTTTTGACCTCTCCTTCTTTTTGCCTTACCCACTTTGCCCACCGTAACTCGAGTGGTGAAGATAAGATTAAATGAAACTTTAATGATTCCTCTGGGGAAACTGAGTAATTGCATCAGTAAATACAGTACTAAAAGCGTAGTGAGTATAAATAGAGTGAAACGGGGTCATTGGAACGTACAGAACCTACATTTTCGACACTATAAAAGTTGAAAAACAAAGTAAAAATGTAAGAGTGAAGACATGAACGGCACTAATAACACATAATGACAGCCTCAGCATTCACAGAACATTTTAGCATTGTTGTTTTTGTTATTCCACAGAAATGAGTCATAATGTTGTTTAGAGACAAAGAATCACTTGAATACAGCCACAAAAAGGTTACATAAAACCGTTTGACAGCTGGCAGGCGTCTGCTTTTAACCATCTTAGACTGACACAAAAGGTTATTTAACTGGAATTTTTTTTTTTTTGGAGTTGCCAGTTTATGGTCTGTAACTATACTCATGTAAATGATGGAAATTGCTTTTGCACTGTTATTAGAAATTGGTCTTGGCATTTACACCCCTTTTATACAAGAGAGTGCACTTTAACGTCTTCAAGCGGCATTTGACCCAATTCATGAGGCAGCTGTCACAGGTTAATGTGTGGTCATCACATTCAGAGGCTCCAGTCTGCAGCTGGAGTCTGTCCATCAGTATCATACCTTGAAGATCCCTTTTCGTTTGATGTGTTTTTTCCACACGTTTTTAATAAAAAAAAAACATCCTTTCTCTTAATGAAATATCCAAATCTATGAATCTTTAAAAATTAAAAATGTAAAAGGTTGTGGTTGTGGTCTATAGCACTTTAGACCAAACAGGTGTGGACTGTTATGTGATGCACCAAAGTCTGATTGGCTGTTAAACCAGTCGTTTGTGTTTGTTCTTTGTGAATAAATTTCTTGCCCTTATAAAAACCTTCTTCCTAACCAGATGGTTTCTTCTAGCCATGTCGGCAGGTTAACAAAGGCTCTTCTGTCCACGATCTGCTGCAGTCTTTTCCTTTATGATGAGAGCACACAGTCACTGTCAGTCACAGCGAGAACACTCTCAAAGTTCTGCTGTCACATTTCCCAAAGTGATTGTATCCCATTTAGTTGAATATTTGACTAGTTGAATGAATCCATTGTGAATGAAGTTGTCGTTGTTGGATAATTAAAGTCAGTGGTGCATTTCCCTAACTGAGCCTCATTTTCGATTTAAGGCAGGAACCCAGCACTTTATTGTCTCTGTTTTGTTTTTTTTCACTGTTTTTACTGTTTCTAACCACCTCTCCTCCTCTCCTACAGACCCACACCATCTTCTCCCTGCTGGGCCTCGACCACGCCTACGTCACCAGCATTGGACGCCTCATCGGGGTGGTTTCCCTCAAAGAAGTAAGAGTCTTCTTGGGGTGTTTGTCTTCTTTGGTGTATTCTTTTAGTATTTTCAGATAATCACGGTACATCTTTATTCACTTCACTTCATCAGGTGTTTAAGGTCTTCATATCTTTTTGAACCAAAACTTGAATCCAAATTCATTTTTCATGAATTTCTTGGTCCCAGCCTCATGTAAACAGTCGTGACTGTCATCGTTTACAGAGGCAGCATATTCACCGCTTTTGTCACAGTAAAATCACTGTCAGTGTCATCAGGAGCGCTGTCACTGTGCTGTACATACACACACAGACTTTTCAATCAGCACTGATTCCTCGTCCCTCTGCCTGTTATGTACTGTGACAGACAAAAGGCTGCTTAATATTGCTGTCTCTTTCTGTTGTCTCTCTGTCTGTTCTCTGCTTCCCTCCCTCTCCTTCCATCTGTACTGCCTCACAAACAACTGAAAACCCCTCGCTTTTTGTGAATTGGCCAGGAAGTGGCGAGAGGATTGTTGCTAAGTGCAGTGCCGCTTGCCTGTCCCTGACATTTAGTCTTTTTTGTTCTGCGTTCTACCAGCAGACAAAAAAAAAAAAAAAAAAAAACAGAAAAAACCCAGCCAAGGCTGATAAAGCCCAGCCTCTCCCAGTCTGCCCGTCTGTCACACAGACACGCTGTTATATTACAGCCTCTCTGGTCCGTACGAAAGAGAGCAGTGATAGGGTTGTTTGTGTGCCTGATTATAGTGCATTATTTCCACCCTGCAGCATTCAGACATTATTCTTTTCAGTGCTGTCCACGGGATCTGTAGCACCCACATCCTTCACCCTATCAGACAAATGACAAACTTGGCCTGATCAAACAGAAAATTCAATAATATTCTTGCACACAAAGAGCAATGAGAGATGGGATGAAAGAGACCGTAAAGTATCGCAACAAACTCTCACACCGTTCCAAAGTGTTCAGGAGACTGAATAACGGGTAATTACTTCAGTTATTTCAGTGATTTCCCTTTTATGTTTTGCTCTCTACGGTCATGGATAAATGGTTGAAATAGTTATCTGAGGACATACCTCTTGTGTCTCTTATGTGTTGCTGATATATACAGTTCAGTGTTGGAAGCTCTGTGGTTGGTGCTCGCAAAGCCACAAAAATGCTTTCAGACAGTACAGAACTGATGCTGGCAATATGGTGGCAGAGGGAGCTGCAGAGATTAATAAATGTGCAGTCATTTCCCCCTCTCCTTTCGCTTCTCCTCTCATTCTGTAATGTGTTTCAGCAAACAGCAGTAAAAGTCAAAGTCACTCTGACCTCACTTTCCAGCGCACACCGCCCTCTGACCATGAGATTTCCCTCCATTACATTTTGGAAAAGCGATTCCAGTTCAAAAAGAGAAAATGACCTGTCTCACACTGTAAACCACTGACATGATCTTACACGGCAGAGCAAGGCCAGTGCAGTGTCAGGGTTAGCAGTTCCATTTCCACCGGGGGGGCCACCGTGGCCAAAACTGTATGCAGCAGAGGATAATACAGCACTGTGCGTAGGTCATTATACAGAGCAGCACATTTTATATCTTAAACTGGAGAGTGGAAAGTGTATAAATCCAGATTATTAAAAGCAAACATTCTGTCAGTGGTGTGAGGTAAGTGCACCTTTTTGTCTTGTTTGACAAATTTGACAGGACTGGGTGTCAGTACCCCTTTAGACCCCACATGTTTAGGATTTTTAAACTTTGGATATTCTTTACTTCTAGTGCCAGGGCAGCATTACAAAAAAAAAAAAAGATGTGGCAGAAAGCAGTGTCACCTTTTATAGTGGTGGGAGATAAAATTACCCATTACCCCATTAGCCATTTTTTTTTTTTGGGGGGGGGGGGGGTACTAAAGCAGAAATGATATTTTCCATATTCATGTGGCCACAAACGTCCGCATGGCATACATTTTCTCATCTGCTCATGTCTGTGGGGGTCCATGCAGACAAACATGTTAACATGAGTATGCACAGGTCCAATTTAGTGTAAACACAGCTGCAGCCACTTTGCTGGGGTATTACCTGAATGAGTATCTGAGCTAAGGTTCTCTTCTAACTGGCTTGTCTTTCTTCATCCAGCTTCGCAAGGCCATCGAGGGCTCTGTGACGGTGAAAGGTGTGAAGGTGCGTCCTCCTCTGGCCAGCTTCCGGGACAGTGGCACCAGCAGCAGTGAGAACGAAGCCACAGAGCTCCACAAGCTGTGGGACCGCCACAAGAGCATGTCGCTGCCCCGCGAACACACCCCCTCTGAATCTGATGAGAAATCCCAGTGAGGGGAAGCAGAGGAGGAGGGGAAGGAGGAAGAAGAAGAGCAGGTGGAGGAAGAGGAGGAGGAGGAGGAGGAGTGAGGCATTGAGGTCTTTTATCCCCCCCAAAGCCACAAACATGCAAAAATCCTCAGGGCTTAGGATCAATATTTAATTCTGGAAAGAGTTCTACTGCTACACCAGCCTCCTCTCAACTCCTCATCTACTCCTCTCTCTCCCCCTCCACCATCACTCTGCTTCATGGACCACCCAGTACTTTCTCCTGGAGCCTTGCACTGACCAAGCCAGACACTCCACAGGAGGGTGGAACACAACTCGACCTGTGCCCTGCTCTCCGTTTTCCCTCGGGAACCCACAGCAGAGCGAATGTGGATTAGGGAGGGGGAAAAAAATGCTCGTTGGTCGAAACCAACAAGGGACTGGGAATAGGCTGAAATCTTTTTTTTCTAAAAAGGGATTTTTTTTTTTTTTTTTTTTTAAGCAGACTTTGTTTAGCTCATGTATCCTTAGAGTTCAGATCAAAGTTTGGACATGCAAGAGTTATCTTTTGAACGAGTCTTCCACTTGAGCAGAGAAATCCAGCAATGATGACAAGGAAGAATAACGTATGTGTGTACTGTAAGTGTGAATGAAAAATGTGAGGGCATGACGAAGGAAGTAGCAAACGACTATTTCTTACACAAATTTTTTATTGCCTTTAGAGTACATTTCAGTCTTTGTTTTCCAGCTTGAATAATTTAATTTCTGACTGATCAGGTGGTCTGGGTTTAACTGGAATTAGCCAAGGCGCCATTTCTTTGTAAAAACAAATTAAGGTTTGACCCACTGTCAAGCATTGGACTCACATAGGGACAGATGCCTTAGTTTCCTGTATTTTCATTATTCCCCTTCTCCTTGCTGTTGTCATCTCATCTCATCAGTACGAGTCTTAATGGTCAGGTTGAGAGTACAGTCTATGCAAGCAGACATGCCTGTAGGCAGCGGCGGAAGCACCTGTAGCCCTTTTCATAATGTACACACTCCTTTCATACCGTAGCTACAGCCTCGTATCACAAAGACACATAGAAACACACACAAAGATTCTGCGGCGATGCACTCCGAGAGTGGAGGTTTTCTGCTTATCTAAATATAGCTCTTAATAACTGTTCAGAGAAGGTTGGTTGGGGCGGATGGAGAGCGCAGGAAGCGAGGGAGGGAGGGAGGGAGGGAGGGAAGGAGGAAGAGCAGGGAGCAAATGGATGGCTGAAAGAATGAAGACATCATTGCCTAACCAGCTGCTCCGGGCCCTCTCATCAATCTGCCTTTGATCGCAGTGTTAGCTAACCTCCATTGCTATTGGAGACACAGACCACCACCACCGCCGCCGCCACCACCCACCAGCTGTATGATGTAATGGTCCAGGGCTGAGGCAGACTCTGGTCTCAACATGTATAACAGAACTACAAGACAATATGTGTGAGCAGAATTAGCTCGATTAATGTAGACCAGCAGCCTGAGAGCACTGAAGCGCGATCCAGTGAGATGAACTGGTGCAAAGACACAAAAAGGAAATCCATAACTGACCAACAGGCCTGATTCAGAAATGCAGTTTGACCATTTAAAACTCACTCAGTTGACCAGGCAAACTCATTACCGCACAAAATTAACACTCCGGCTTCTAGCTCATCATGAATGACCGATAAACCAGGAACTTGAGCCATTCATATTCTGATGCCAGCATGGTTTCAGACTCAGAAGCAGCCTCACATGACAGATAACGTATCAGTACAGTGTATTTAAAAATTCATGTCTGCTATAATGCTTCAGGCTTGTCAGCGTGCTCTCTGCTCATCGACAGAAAAACATTGATTTGTTTACCCTTCCCTCCATCCCTCCATCTTTTCCACTTCCACTTCCATTTTTTTTTAAATTAACTTGGCTACTGACCCCAAATACTGTTTGTGTGTATTATATATATATAATTTTTTTTTTTTTTTGGACCAGGCAAGGATGCCCTCTACTCCCCACAGACTTTACGCTACTGTTTTGATGCCTTAAAAACTCACTCATGTACCCAGCTTCGTTGTCCTTTTCAGCATATGATGCATTGCATGGATTTTACATTTGATGGTGTTTTGTTACACACCACTGAAAGTAAAATACGGAGAAATAGCATGGCTCTGCATGAGAGTGTGCATGGTGATTTGTTTTACGGGATCAAAATGTACAAAAAAAAACAAAAAACTAAAGCTTGACAGAAATGAAAACTGGACAGGTGAATGACATTGTCTTATACTTACCATCCTGTGCCTGTGCGCATATGTATCCTTACACTGTCTTATTTTATACCTATACCATCTGATTATTTCACTTTGATTGGCATCTTCATTCATCCAATGAGCTTTATCTGTTGCCTGATTTAAACTGGGGATGGGTTCTTAGGGTTAGCAAAGTTATACGTACAGATTAATATATTTAACATCATTCCTGTAATATAAAATCATAATTTAATGTCTTAACCAATCTGAAATGGTCGACTATTCTCTTTTTTGAAAGAGATTTTGAGGCTTGTCATGTTTGTTGTATTTTTTTCCACATTTGATGATTTTTTTAAATGTTGATTTTCATTCTGGCCTTTATGATTGTTTGTTTTGTTTTGTTTTTTGACATGTCTGAAACATTTCTACGAAGACACTCATTTCTAAAGTGGAAATAACACTACCGGGGTGAAGGCCCATAAGGGCTGCCTTATAGGAAAACAGAAGAAGTGTAATTGTGAGGCCAGGAGAAGCTGCACATTGAAGGGTCCAGCACATGGTGTGTTAGCGACACGTTCATTCCACAAGTGCCTGCATCGGCTCCTCCTCTTCATCAGCACGAATAAGCAACCGGCACCAAAGTGTTTGGTTCTGGTTTTCTAGTCATACGCACGTAGACGAGGCACTTTTCACGCACACATCCGTACGAATCTGGAAGCAGGGTTGATGATGTGTCTGCACGGTGTGTAATTATCACCATGGCAACCCGTTGTCATTGCTGCACCAGTGCCTACCCTGCCTCCCACACCCCCACACTCCTACAACCCTGACCCCCACCCGTCCACCCCGGGGACTGACCGAGATCCACTCGTCTGATTTGGTTCTGTTCATTTGTTTGTGCTTCTTCGATCTTCATTGTTCTTCCTTCTACCAGAGCCTTCCCTCCGCGGGCTTTCAGAATTTTTCATTTCATTTGCTACCAGACAGATATAGGCCGAGGTAGATGCATATTTATTAGTCTGTATTAATCAAAAGTAGAAGTTCAGTTTTTTTTTCCATTCTTTTTATGGATGATCTACTTGTTGGTAATCAATTTGTGCAATAACGGTTGTTCATCTCACTTTGTAACCCACTTTTAATTGATGACATGAATGCAAGATAACCTTATTTTTGTAAAGAAACCTGAAAAGTGTAAAAAGATGTATGTATATGAGGAGAACTGATGCTCACACAGGAGCTTGAGTGTGATAAAGTGATGTTTGGTTTAAGGGGAAGGTTTCCCAGAAGCCTCGGTAAAAGCTGTCAGAATCTCAGTCGAGTCAGCATTGAAATATTTAAGACACGGCTTGCACCTTTAGGTGTTCGGTTCAAGCAGAAGAATGGCTTTGACTCCTCATTTTGGCTCTGGGAAACCTTCTCTGTCTGGTCTGAAAAGGCTCTCTGGTGGATCCTGCTGCATGGACCGGCGCTCTCGTACAAGAACCCCGTAAACACTGATGCCGGATCAGTTTTACCAGACTCCCCTCTCTAAGCTCTCCTTCAGTCTGAGGGGCTAAGATAAAACCTGATCCTCACATCAGCTGTTGAGGGTTATCTCTTATCCAATCCTTAGGGCTCTTAGGGACTATACATTGTACATATTAGCGGCCTCCGCTACGGCAAACCACAAGGCCGAACCAGACAGAGCTGAACAAAACCCAGAGCTATTTTTCACACAGAAAAATGAAACATTGTTTTGTATATCAGGGATGAATAAATGAGATTTTAACAAGTATATTTTGTTGAAGATTGCTTTCTCCCAGGCTTTGTGTTATTCTGCAGCTGTGCTTTCTTTCCCGTCGCTCCTCTTCTTTCCCCTCAGCAGCAGCTGGAAAACACCTGGAGCGGTGTTTTTGTCCTCTGCTGATAACTCCCAGCGGGGAGCCACACACAGTAATACCACAACAAGGTTCAAATTAGTTCAGTTTGCCCCCCAAGTCTTTTTATAGCACCAAGTGCCAAAGCCTTTATACAAGCAGAAGTGTTAAAACTAACCCAGAGACTAAACTTTAAGCTCCACACGCACTCATAAGGTACAGTGAAATGTTTTCTTGAAGCTGACAGCTGTGTGTAACACTGGTAACACAACATCATTCACCACTTACCTGTGTGTTTTTAGGTTGTGTTGAAAGGCTGGTTTGAAGATTTTGGAGCGTTTCCCTGTGCAGACTCTGATCATCAAAGCCAGATGTGGCATATTGATGGGAATGTGAAGATGTAAAATATGCACCTTCAAAGTCCGGATCCTCTGGTCCCATCAAGGCCTGTCCTCCAGCCTCCTTTAGCCCTTATTTTTAGAACGCAGCCAATACATTCATATAGGATGGATGGTAGAAACAGCAAAGATGCTTACAACTTTTGGACAATTGATGGTTGTATGATTGCTGGGTCGGTTGTGTGATGGTCAAATAAGAGCGTTGATCATTGACTACACAACAGTAAAGGTAAAAGCTTTTGAATTTGCCCCCCATTTATTCTGTAATCCACTCTAATCTAATTACCAGTTAATAACAGTATAATGATGTGACACACAACCAGGTTATTAACCTGTGTGTGTGTGTGTACACAGAGACAGAAAAGTCAAGAATGAGTTAGAACAAAAAGACAAAACTCTGTGAGGGTTTGCTCTCTGTGCAGTATCACCATTTATTAAACACAACTGCAGGCGCTCGTCTGTATTGGGATGAATGAGGTTATACACACTTAAGTGGCACTGAACCCTGTTGAGCAGAGTGCTATCATTCCCTGAATATTAAATAAAGGTGTCACTAGAGAAGGTCTTCCTGACTCCCAGTCACTGCTACAGTGTGGGAAGTGCTTGTCTCACTTGGAGACTGATTGATGTAATCGCTGGTAAGAGGTGCAGACAGGCCTCTGGAGACAATCACACTCTGTTCTCAGAGTGTGTGTGTGTGTGTGTGTGTGTGTGTGTGTGTGTGTGTGTGTGTGTGTCTGTCTGTCTGTCTGTCTGTCTGTCTGTCTGTCTGTCTTCATCAGGGCTATCTCCTAACATAGACAGACAGACTCCGCCAAAGTACAGTAAGAGCGTGTTTTTTGCAGTCAGGTGCTGTGCAGTTCTGCAGGGGGATGTTAACTGGTTAAACCTATTAGCTCTTATTATTGCTATTATCATGAGCTAACAATAGAATTATTACTAGCAGGAGGGTGTTTATGTTACAAATGTTGGGCTCACTGGGGGAATTAACATTCAGAGTCAGTTAGGATTTAGGGCAATTAGGTTACGACTCATTTAGCAAAGCAATTTTAGTATCAAACAACAATTCTCATTTCTTTTAGGAACATTACAGAGACATTTTACTTGATTACTTTACCACTTTACCAAGTTAACTGCTGACGGCTCTCGAGTCATTTGTTTTGTTGTACCTGTTTAGACTACCTGTTTATTGCCATCTATTTTTATAACCAATAGGAATAAAGACCAACATTAAAATTTTAGTTTAAAATACTGTAAAAAAAAATACTCACTGATGCATTATTTATTCCATCTGTCTATGTTGAAAGCTGCACTAATCAATATTTATATATTAACAATGGATCAAATGACGGTGTCACGTGAAAAGGCTTCAACCATGGTGACGAACTATCACCATACTCTGCAGAGATATTCATCCTCTGTAACTGATTCTGCTGCCTCCAAGTGGCCAAAACATCTATTAAATCAATGAATGCAGCTTTAAGTTATCATGTTAGTGCATAAGGATAAACCAACACATACAGAAATGTACACATACAGTGTGAGCTCGAATCTCCTGACTTAAAATAGAGAACTTTTCCGATCTAGCACATTCACTGGGAGTGTTGGACTGTGCTTAAAGCATGAACTGATGCTCTCTGGTTGGATCTAGGGTCTGACAACTGGACTCTTCCAGTCTGTGGCTCCTCTGTGACCTCTGATCAGTAATGGAAAAGATCACATTAAACGAAAAAGTGAATTATAGATTTCTTTGTTTATTCAATGTGTAAGAAAAATCAAAGTAGGTGGTTTGGAGTAGTTGTACAAACTATGACATATATTATGAATTAACAAGATGAACATGAAAAAAGCAGATAAAATAAAAAGTGTGACTCAGTGAGCTCAACTCCAAACTTTCACAGGGTTTAAGTCTATGTGCACGTCACAGCAAAAAAAATTAAAGCCACTGTGTGGGATTTGAAAATATCGGACTCTGGCAAACCTGTGTCAGATATTTACCTACAACAAAACCCTTCAACCCTTCACTAACTAAACTTACAGATTTTTTTTTTTTAGATTAAAACTTTCTCTCCTGTCTATCAACCACAACACTGTGTCTTCATACACTTCTCAATCTGCCAGACAGATTTACAGCAAATGATGTTATCAGGATGTTGATAAAGGGAAAACGACAAAATGATGCTTGACAAAAGGTCAAGGGGTCACCATCATGGACATAAATTAAAAAAAATAATAATATTAATATTAAGTGTCATGGCGACGTGTCCCGACAGTTGTTGAGATATTTCACTCAAAGCGTGGGCTGAACAGATGGACGAACATGGAGGACAAAAACATCTTGTCATTCACAGTTAATTTATTTAAATTCTAACACCGTTATTGACTAAATGTAACTCACTGACAGCACTAACATAAAGTGATAATATTAAAACAGATACCATGAGAAGCGCTATGAGGCCACAAGTCAAAGATGAGCTTCACTGCGATATGTGGATACACCCAGGGGCTCCAGCCCACCCAACGTTGTGGTCCGACGGACGCTCACTACCAGGGTACCATCAGGGTTAAAGGTCCCACTGACCGACAGGGGGTCCATATCCTCCGGGAACAGGGACTTATGGGTGAATGTGTCACTAACGCTTCCATCATCCAATACCTGAAACATATAGACTGAAAGTTAGAGAAGGCGGAGCTGTGGACAGACGGATTGATCTGGGAAAGCTGTTGGAAAGAGGCAGACGGGGAGGGAAAGATGACGAAAAGAAAGGTCATCGAGCAAAAGGAGAAAGTGAGAAGAGCAACAGGGCCAAGGAAGGCGTAAGGGTGAGAAGAGAGGGTGAGAAGACAGGGTGAGAACCAGTGAAAAAGAGAGAGGCGAGGCGGTCAGAGCTGCTCAGCTGGTGGAGAGCGAAAAAAACAAGGGAAGAGGAGGAGAGGGCAACGGAAATGAACACTGACTAGTTCTCTCTGAAGACTTTTTCTTTGCTGTTACAGGCCTTTGAGGCGAGCTGAGCGGTTAGGAATTTTTGCCAATTTGTCTGCTGACCCCCGTTAAAATGATCTTCCTGCACCAAAGCAGAAGCATTCCCCCGTTGCTCTTCCACTCTCTCACCTTTTAAACATGATTAACATCAAACTCCAAGGGAAGAGAAAAACAGAGAGCAGAACACAGACAGCAAGCAAGCAGCAGCTTTTCTACAGATCAACATGTCTGACTCTGACGTGATGGATAGGTTGCAGTTTGTTGGTTATATATTTATATATTAATTTAGAATTTATGATCGATCAGTACTCCACTTGTTTATTAGAAAATCCTGTTTTATCAATATGTGCAGACGTATGGGGCGGTGCTTTGAGCATATAACTGTTTGGCTTTTTTGCTGATTAACTGATGATTCATTTATGTTCAAAATGTTATCAAATTGTTTTCTGACAATCGACTGACTAAAGTGTTTTGGAAATAACATGACACCCTTTATACGTGCATTTATCTGAAATGCAGATATTTAACTGAAAACGGTCACATTTAAAGATGTTGAGTGCTGTTAAAGCTGCAGATCAATCCAAACTTCAAAACACAACTCACTCACCTCAAAACTGTGTCAGTCAAACAGCAGACATGAGTAAGTTCATGCGATAACCTCTGATTCATTCCCACAGTCTTACATGAATGTGATAATTGGGGTGTGACTGTGCACACGTGCATGAAAACACACATGAACCATGTTCACATATGCTCTGCTAGCTCCCTCACACAATCATACGTACAAAAAAACACCTCTGCTAATTTATACTCACACACCTTCTGGGCATGAATGACAACATGGTGTTTGTAGGCCATCACCACTATGTCATGTGGCTCAAACTGGCTGACGTCAGCAGACATGAAGTAGCTGTCTCCCTGACAACGCACCCCGCCGCCTGCACTGCTCTGACGGCCTGTCACAGCGCCACCCACAGGAGCTGCAGAGGAAAAACACATGACAGGACACACAGGTTTGAGAGAACATATAGAGCGGTGATTTTTAGATGGCTGGTTTAACACTGCAACTCATGGAGTGGATATCTGAGACCACTGTCACATTTGGGACCCCACTGTACATACAGCAATACAAATAATACAATTAATGGAATGTTATAGGAATATTAATGATAACATTGAGAAGCATTTTATAGAGAGCTTAAGAGAGGTGTGATGGCACACTGACTGAAAGACGAGGGACTGTCATAAAATGTGCCATGAAAAGTGGCACTGTGAAACAGTATGTGATCTGAAATTATACAACCTTAATACACTGTTATTATGAAAATAAGAATGATAAAACATTTCATGATTGTTAGTTTTCTTAAATTATTTCATCACACAAACTACACACATGTTGTTTTATTTTATGGAGATCATTAATATAATTTCTGTACTTCATTGTGTCTTATTTATTTGATATTGAACAGCTTCAGATGCCATATATGAGGTGTTTTTTGTATTTTATGTTCAGACAAAGGTCAGCACAAAGGTCATTAAAGGTCAGAAGAGACTGAAGTTTCTGTTCAGGCTGTAAAGGCGTTTTTAAAAAATACCAATCTTTACTAAAGAAGAGACTCAGAGCATCAAACAGTAGTTAATCTTCTTTTTTATTGGATTTGATATTTTGTGAAATTTTAAGAGCCATCGTCAGTTCTCATGTTATTTTTAAACAGTGCTGACATACTTAGGTAATCCAAATGGGTCAGTGAAATTAAAATGACTAGTAGTTATGCTTTAATCTGCCTGTAGTGTCACACCTGTAATAAACCTTTTTTACTGCTTTCTACTGCAGCAGAACTGTTTTAACACTTCATATTAAGACTATAAAAGCTTCTATGTTTTATATCAGCACTCCACCCTTTCTTTTTCTTTTTCCTCTAGCTATTAGTTTTTTATGTGGCCCAGTAGACAGTGTCTGGAGTCATGCAGTCTCTTTTTCCTCACAGTACACAGAAGCTCTTATGGCTGTGGGGGGTATTTTTCTTCTCTGTGGCGTTTTTCTTTCAGTCAACCCACCACTGTAATGTGAGATACTTATTCTTCTTTCCCACTGGTGGAGAAAAATAAATGAAAATGACTCTACGCTGTACCTGTTGCCAAGGTGCCATGAGCAAGGCACCAACACTGCAATTGGTATCAAACTGTTAATGGAACAATTTCACATTATAATAACAAAAAAAGGTCTAACATCACCTTTTTTTTTCTAAATACTATACTAAGGAAACGCCCTCAACAACTACAAAGGTGTTAACGCCCTCATGATAAGGTAAATACCTGGATTCTCCACCAGTCAGCTGGACCTGAAGAAGCCTTTTGGGTGAGAGGTGAAACATCTTCAAGACCCTCAAGCAAGTCCAGTTGTCTTAGTATAGCATTTAGAAATACCACGACCTGGATGACTAAGAATCTTCACAGGCAATGTTAGCTTACATGGAATTAACTAGCTTGCTATAAAGCTGATCTAATCTGCCAGTTGCTGTCATTTCAGCCGGCAGAAGGGATGGTCACCAGCTGGAGAAGAAACCCATGCTTTTGACTACATCTGTCTGAAATTAAGGATGCAAGATGTAGTGAACCGTCTCATCCCTTACCAGTGTGCCCATAGGACGATCTGTTCTGCCTGCTGAAGGGGGCCAAGCAGCTGTGTCCCTTGGGACCCTCTTCTCCAAATAGACTGGAATGATCAGCAGAGTCAAGAAACGGCTCAAAGAGGGGGTCCAAACAGTCTGATGATCCACCTAATGAACCTTCTGACCGATAGGAGCTGGAGGTGCTGTAACGTGACGATGAGCAGTAGGATGAGGAAGATCTGCGGCTGGACGATGTCAGAGATGCCATAACAGAGGATATGTAGTTTCCTTTCACACTTGCACACACAGCTTGAAAACACACTCCCACTCTTTACGCAAGCAAGCCTTTGAAAACAAGACCTTTTTTTCAAATACGATTTCTTCTCCTAAGAAAAAACACTGACAGAAAAGAATCAAAGAAGCGGGTTACCAAAAGCTATTAACCTCTCACTCACTGTCCAGGGGTTTTTGTTGTGGGTTTTTATAAAGTCCTGGTGCATTGTGGGTCAGTAGAGCACAGTATGGGCTCTGTATTGTGTTCTCCATAAATGGCAGCTTGTCCAACCACTGGAGCCAAGAATGTAACGGACAAACTGATAGGGAGTGAAGACCCCCCCTCTTATTCACACACACACACACACACACAATAGAGATAAGGCTGAAGGGGGGCCTCTTGGAGATGCTTCTGGCATGTGGTCAGAAATAGCAAAGTGGTGTAGTGGTCAGGTCCGTTAGACTGACCCTCCACACAATGTGAACACTTTATCAATAATGCAAGAGAAAATTTAGGTTCTGCTTTCCTGCTAATGGAATAGCAGATACAGTACACTCTAAAGTTCCCATCTGAAATGCAGAGTACTTCCTGAGTGAACAGATTCAAGGCCAAAATCACAAAAATTAAACGTTGTTTTAATCTGGCAAAAAAAAAAAAAACCCCAACAACATAAAAACGTAAATGCAGCACAGGCTGACCTTTACATTTCTACTTTAAAAGCTTTAATTGTAGTGACATTTTCCCTGTGGACAACACAAGTTGTCCTCCAAGCACTGTTGCATGTCAACCATGACATTCAAGACTGTCATTAGTAGTGCGGGGTGTAGCACCGCACACTATTGTTACTCTTTTCTCTTTTCTTACACCTAGAATTTCGGTGTGCTGGTATTTCGGTAGGATTTACGTTTTGAGTCGCTCTCAACTGCTCCACTGACTCCAGTGTAAAGCAGAAAATACCCTTTTTTAAACTCGCTGTATTATCCACATTTTTGACACTATGACAAAAACAAAACAAAACATCACTGTGTTCCTTAAGGTCTCGTGGCTTTGACTGTGAAATTTGTTTGGTGATATCATGTGTTTGGTTTTGGTTTTTAAATAAATAGCAGTAGTTTGACAGGCCAGAATCGGCCGATAATGAGCCCGTCGGTGCAGCTGTGAGGTGCTCCGAAAATTTGGTATCAGCAGTACTGGCCCTGTATTTACTTGGTATGGGATCATACTAAGTTTTGCAGTATCGCGCGTTGCTGTTGTTTTGTTTCATAATACATGACCTGTGATATTATGGTCTGGCTCAATTATCACTGGCCAATCATTAGGCAATCAGACATGATGACCCACCTGGTTGTTAGAGGGGTGGGACTTAAAAAGTTTGCAGGTGCAGGCCGGAGAACGCTAGAAACAGGTGGACACGGAGACGCTGGTTGTGAGTTCATTCAAATCTGTGAGATACAGTTGATAATCCTGTGAAGACCCGGGACTTTGAGTCAAAGTGTAACCTGATAAAACCGGACGCTGAGCCGTGTGTTGGAGCTGCTTTCAGCTCGTAGTTCAGCTAAACCACAGCACCACTGCGACCACGCGGTCCACCGAGTCCGCCTTTACCGCACCGGTTTGGAGGAGAGTAGAGCGCGTGTGCGCGGATCACAGACTTCCACCGAGTTTCTGAGTGAGAATGGAGACAGTGCGAGCACACTGAGGGAAACAGACCAGGTGTATCAGCCTGTGAACGTCTGTACTTCAGATGCTGCAACAGAGGCCTTTCCACCTCGTGAGCCACAGACGCCACTTTCTGCACACGCTCGCGCACACAGCCTCAGTGCGCGTGTCTCCATCGCACCGCTCACCTTGGACAGACGGTTTGGAAACGGCTTTCTGGACTTTCTACGAAAAGTGAGTACACACAACATTTCAAACCACGATTTCAGACGAGCTCCAACGAGTGCGCTAAGGACAGGGTTCCGAAAACAGTCACAGTTTACGGCGCCACGGTGCGCTGGTGCCACCTGGGGTTGTGTTTTAAGGTGGAGCTCACCTGGTTCTGTAGTAAATATTTCTTAAGTCTTGGTGGTTTGACATATTTAAATTCTGGACCGTGATGTGGTTCATATGGTGAAGATAAAGGCTGAATATGACACGCGGGACAGCGCAGCCGCACAGAGATAATTAGGCCTCAGCGGCCTCCTCAGTTCACGTTAGTAAACCCACAGTTCACCTCACACGTGCTCAGGTTATCAGGGGTATGTGGAGACAGGTCTGTAAGTCCTCAGAGTTTTTACCCACAGAAACATTTATTAGTTATATTAGAGTCCAGAGCTGCAGGTCAGTGCGCGCGCACTGTGGCTGTCTGGAGCGCACCTGCTGCGTTGGCTCACAGGTGCAGCAGCGGCCTGGGTGAAGGTGAACCTGAGGGCGGGGGTTCGCTCTGAGTGAAGCTCGGACGGTAAAAGACCATCATCAGCTTGATCAGTGTTGATTTTCCGTTTTACTGGTTGAGCAGAATTTAATCAATAAACAATATTTAAAGATTGTGAAACGCTGCTCAGTGAAGAGAACGTGCTGCCGATCTCTAAACCACCTGCAGTCAGTCTGAAAATCTTCATCTTTCAGCTTCACCACAGTCTTCCTCACTCACACATCACAGTCTCCAATATGATCAATAACTATGACAGGAATGTTCCATAAGCTCGATCACAGCAGGGGAAATGATTATTCCCTGATCAGTGTGAGGTGTGTGTGTATAAAGCTTCACACAGATGGATTTATATTCAGTGAACTGATGTCCACAGAGTGTGAGTGTTGGACAGGATCAGTCCACTCTGTGTCTTCACAGGTGAACTGGCTCTGACCTGCAGACTCAGACTGAGCTGGTTCTTCTTCTTCTTCTTCTTTCAGGTCCACAAACAGATCAGCATGAGAAGAAATCAGCTAATTGTAAGTGAAGTTTTTATTCTGCTGCTGCTGCTGCTGCTGTGTGTGTGTGTGTGTGTGTGTGTGTGTGTGTGTGTGTGTGTGTGTGTGTGTGTGTGTGTGTGTGTGTGTCTATTGAGTGGTGGACAGGGTAAGGGAAGGAAGCCTGGCAGAGAGACGACTCAAATAGCTCAGACGACTGTAAATATGCACCCAGTTTGGGTATATTTGCTTCATTTTCCATCTACTGGTGATGATGAACGCAGTGACCACTGTGAAAACCTGTCAAGTTTACCAGGTTGAACAATAATGATATTTTGCTCCTTCTGAGCTACATGCTATTGACATATGTGAAATGAGACATTGTCATGGGCTGAATTGAAGAGAAGGTCTTAAGGATAACAGGCTTCGTCTTGAAGTACAACTGCTAATCTTTATAAACAAATGTGAACAGAGTGACAGCCATTTCAGAAGGCAAACCTGAAAAGATGTTTACAGATGGTAGAGAAACCTTTCACTATGTTTTAGAAACCATGTCAAAGACACTAGAGGGGAAGACAGTTAAGGCCTCATTCCAGTGTTTGAAGGAACAGAGTGAGGAAGACATGTTGAAGTTTGGACGGACCATAAATTCTGCTTAAATTATTGTTTAGCTGCGGTAGTTTGAGTGAACTGAGGCTTTATTTTGTGGCTGAACCTCCAGTGATGGTGTTACTCTCTTTATCCATGCCGTTTACTTTTACATTGTCTGTTGCACACATTTCTCTCAAATTGTCAGTTTTCTGTCCTTTAGCACCTATCAGTTTTTTTTTTATTTTAGTTTAACTTTACATATTTGTGTATGTTTTTTTTTAATGTTTTCATAGTTATCTTTTTTCTTAAATTTCTTTGTGAATTTATTTAACTTTGTCACTTGCATGAAGAAAACCTTGTACTCTGTAGTGCTTGATCGTTTGTTTTACCTTTTTTTTTTTTTATTTCTTACTTTACATTTGGACTTTGTAATTACTGCTGAGCCTCTGTGGAAGGGTTTGCAAAGATCACAAAACCATGGCAGAACATCCTGAGGAGGAGTTCCACTGGCAATACAGAACTGTAATGTGATGAAGTTTTGAGTTAGTGGACTGATGGATAGATGAATTTGAAGACTCCCAGCAGACTTTCCACCTTGCAGGAACCAGGGAGTGAGTCTGCTGCATCTAGGAGGTGGATGGGCTTATCTTCTGCGTAGTGAAGCTTAAGTGCTGATTAAGCACAGACTGTGACCATTTATTAACTCTGTTGTTGGAACTGAAGTCTTACCAGCTCTTCACTTGTGATGCCTCAAGAGGACACGGTCTCAGGAAAGTGCAAAGGAAACACAGCTGGATATGTGATGTTGCTTTCTCAAGCAGTTTTTCAGCCCATGGATCATGTTTTCTGAATGCATTTAAAATCTGTGTTGGAATCTGAGATACATTTGTGATCACATTTTTTGATATTGAGTAAAAATCATTGTTAGGTCAGTACGTTGCTAAGTTTTCCATCATTAAATGGTGGAGATACACGGGCAGGTCTGATGTATATAAATTGTATATAAAAGCCTGTGTCCTGAGCATAGTTGCACTGCTGTCCATCATCACCAGCCAAATTTTGATAGAAGCTTTATTGTACAGGGAGGGTGAGTCAGACTTTGAGGTCAAACACTGGCTTGTCTCACTCTGCCAAGTTTGGTTCCAAGGGGAGTAGGACCTTTCTGGGTTGAAGTAGGTGTGGTGAGGAAAAGTTTTGAGATACGTTTTTTTTTTACCAGGTTGAACAATAACTATTAATTTGCTCCTTCTGAGCTACGTGCTATTGACACACTTTAAGTTGAACACCCGAATCCAAGCCTTGGAGAAACTGTCTGAACACTTGCTGGTATCTTTGTTTTTTTTAAAAGAAATGGTATCTTCAAAAAAAAATAATAAAATAAAATAAAAAAAAATACAGGTTGAAATCAAAGGATTTCTTTGTCCCTTTTCTCATATGTTTCTCATTTAATTTTGTCACTTGGATGAAGAAAATCTTTTACTATTGGTACTAATTGGTTAACAGGATTCAATTAGCCAGAACTTCTCCATTATATAGTGAATAAGGTCAAACTGAGTCCACTCATATGACATAAGATGTGATACTAATGTGACATAGTGCTGTTGTCAGTAGTTACTGTTCATTTAGACTGTTGCTGACTCCGTCTTAAAGCTGCATTTTTACAAAGTGAGTGGGTTTATGAATGAATTTTAAAACTGTATTGGCATCTGAATTATGTGTATGTTTAACAGAAGAAACCATAGCCAATTATTGTTTTAACTTTAGGTTCTTATGATATGGGGTATTCTGCTGTTTCTAAGGTTACCATTCTCAGTTTGTACTGTGAGGTCGGTATTAGCTGTTATTGTGCTCTCTCCTGATTGTTAGCGGATGCTCTGTCATTTCCAGTCTCTGGTCAGTCTGTGTTGAACTGCGGTAAGTATGTTCATGATATAACTGAACGTGATATAATTAGAGACCCAAAGTATTTTGTTCATATTTTATTGAATTTTATTTAAATGACACACACACTACTATTGACATTACTCCATCCTTTATCCTCCCTAACTCCTCTTAAGATCTACTCATTTTTATCCATCTTTTCCTCCCTTTTCTTACCCTCTGTGCCCCATCCCCATCTATCCATCCTTTCTGTGTCCTTCCTCTACTCTCCCTCCCTTCCTTCTTTCCTTCCTACAGTGATTTTCCATACCAGCCCATTTTTATCATTCCTCTCCCCTCTGTGAATCAGACCCTTTTTCTATCCGTCCTACGCTCCCTCTCTATTTCTCCCACCCTCTCTTTTATCATTCTTTCATTTACAAAGGTCATGAATATATTTTGGTTTCTGCTTTACAGTAACAGTACAGACAATCAATGGGACAGCACAGCACACTGCACCACTCTCGTGATTTCCCGCAGGGAAATTGTCTAGTATTAATTTTTTTATGGTGTGTGTGTGTTTGTGTGTTTGTATGTATGTATGTATGTATGTTTTACATTCAAGGATGTGAAAAATGACTTTAAGCAGCATGACATTTTATCCTTCAGGATAATGTGGTCTCAGTCATGCCAGGGACACTTCATGTGTGAGCCATAAAGCTGAAACAATCCAGTTAATACAAGCAGCATACGTCAACATGACGGTCCCAGTTTGTGCTCTCAGGTGAAACACTTGCATCTGTCCTTGTGTAAAATATTATGCATTAATAAATCTTCTACAGCATATTTAAATATAAAAAGGCTTTTCAAAACTAAAAAAAAAACTTCACTATTTAGGGCGCGACTTGGAAAAAGTGAAGGAAAAGAGAAAATATATTAAATTTTAAAATGTAGGGACTCAGCTGTCTCCTTCAGCTCTTCACAGTCAGCAGTAGAGGAGTATATTCAGCTCCCCTGCCAGAGGTCCAGTAGGTCCGCTGGGAGCAGTTTTATTCTCTGGGCAGCACATTGTAGTCTCGAGAGCCTTGTTCACAGAATCTCTGCTGACCTGTAA
This sequence comes from Toxotes jaculatrix, assembly GCF_017976425.1. NCBI lineage: Eukaryota > Metazoa > Chordata > Actinopteri > Toxotidae > Toxotes > Toxotes jaculatrix. The sequence continues at coordinate 22,921,166 of NC_054402.1, read as the reverse complement.
CAGATGGTATATCTTTAGTAGGTGCTGAATTCAGAAGAAAAGGGAATTATGACAAAATGTTAATGAATTCATTCATTCATTTATCATTTTTGAGCATCAGTTAACCAAAGTTAAATCAGCCGTGACCCTCTGAAATCCTCTGTGAACACCATGGTCAAGACAAGCAACTACAATGTCGTACGTAAATGATTTTTGATGCTATATCAGGGTGTTGCAATTGGCAGAAATTCTGGAAATCTGGATGTTTGCAAAAAAGCTTCTAAATTTATGTGTAAATCCAGTTGAATTCCTTCCAAATTTAATCCCTGACACTAAATGCAGGGATGTTGGTCTGTTCATTACTTTACTCCAGACTGAAATATCTCAACTCTTACATGGACCATTATGAAATTGTTTTAAGACAACATTGCAAAAGAACAGTAAAGTAGTAGACAACTACTACGGGGGCAGTGGTGTTCAGTGTGTAAGACACACATTGTCCTTAAATCATTAAGAGTAATCTGAGACTTGAAACTGTGCTGATTTCCCATCATTTCTGAATTATCTTTCGTTACATTGTATTATCATAAATGCAGTCTTTCTTTTTCTATCATCTCAGGAGACCGGTGCTCTGCCAGGAAACTGGAAGACCAAAGATCAGCAGAAGAAAAGACAACCTGAAAGTGGAGAGAAAATAAAATGGGTATTGAAATGAGAGTGCCAGAGATCCCTCTTCTTGTAAATATGAAGTCAGGATTTCAAAATAAAGGAGAGAAACAGCTTTAAGGAAGAAGTGTCTGATTGAGCTCATGATGGCTGGTTGGCAGGGAATTCATAGACTTGTACCTTTTAGTGTGGTCTGTACGTTGGCTGGTCTATACACTGCCTTGTATGTGATCCATCATCAGGGTGGCCTGGCTGGACATTTTAAATGGCTTTCTTTTACAGTCCTCTGTCTGCAAAGTTAGGTGCAGGTCGTGACACAACTTCACCTACTAGCAAGGCACATGGAAAAGGAAGACAGTCTTAAAGCTGACAATGCCAGCAATACGTTCCACCACCACATTCTGGTAATGACATCGAGGTCATGTGCTGCAGGTGTGTCAGTCTGATTGAGGCTTTCCTGTAGATCTTGTGCTCATCTCTTGCCTCCAGCTGTGAACATGAGGTTCTCTCAGATGGTGGGTGTTTAACCCCTGAGAAAACATCTACTTTTGGATCTTAAATGCATGATCCAAAAATATTTTGTTTTGTAGCGTTTGGACAAACAGTCAATATCGTGAGAATGACCCATGTTTTCTTGACAAGTAACAAAAGCATGTGAGTCCTGAGGGCATGTGACACCTGAGACCAAGCTTCACTTCCTGTCTCCTATCAAGAGTCAGTGTTGTTTGTTTCAGCCGTGACTATGATTACTCTCTGCAGGAATAGTTCAACATTTTGTGGGATATGCTTTGTAATGTTCTTGCTGATGCTCGTGTTTGTGTTAAGTAGGAAGCTGTTCGCCCCAGCATAGCATGAAGACTGGAAGCTAGGGGAAATAGCTAACATGGTTCAGTCCATAGTTTTAAAAAAAATATGCCTACGAACACTTCCAAAGCTAATTAATTAACACTGTGTATTTTGTTTGTCATCAATAATTTCATGTCGCTCTCAGCAAATAAACTCTTTCCCAAAACATAAAACTTTTTGTTGACTAAGTTTAACCATTCCTTATCCACTGAGGTGGCAGGTGAGATGAAAAGGTGTTATGAGTCCTACTACTCAAAACACAGTATGACAGAATCTGAAATCAGGTTATGATTTCACCTGGATATGCTGTTATAGTATTATACAGTTGGATACCCAGTGTATGTTGCCTATGATATAAAAATGTTTTGGGTTTTTTTTGAGCAGTGACATAAAGGACAGTGTCTTTTTGTCATTTGTTTCAGTTCAGTCCCCACTCAACTTCTCACACTCCTCATTCTCAGACTATTACTTGGTGTTTCAGACTAGAGCCACTTTCCTCTTCTATTTTTACATTTTTAAAAACCTCATCATGGAGGATGTTATTTATACTCCGGTTTGGCGATGATCACACGCGCACGGCTTGGTTTGAAATCCATCAGGTCCTGCACTGATATTTCCCTCCACTCTCCCTCCCAGGACCACCAATTGGATTAGTGAGCTCCCCAGGGCCCCATGATGTCATGGAAAAATGAAATACTGCTGTAGAATCACTAAGACCAGCTCGGCTGTACGGTTTCTCTCTGACTGCTGTCCTCTGCCCTGTTAATAGCTTAATAATGACTATGTCGTCATGTCAGGGGACTGATTACAGCAGGCTTTATGGTGTGAGTACCACAATGAATGTCCAGTTGTAAATGGTGTTGAAAGAGGTGAATATAATAGTTCATCATCTAATCAGGGCAGTAAAACACTGTATGGAATCCACTGAGATTAATGGAGATTTCTACTCCTCCGCTCTCACCTGTCTTTAACTCTGGTTCATATAACATTAAAAAAAAAATCACATCACACTAGATTTGTGTTTTTTGCAAAGAACAATAACAATATTTTATTAATTTTATCAATATTTTTATTAACTCGAAATCATATCAGATGCAGCAAACAAAGATTCATTTTTCAAATCCAAGGTGGCAATATCCAAATAATTACATTCAGCCAAAAGAGGAAAAACAGTATTAAAAAGGGAAAAAAAAAGAGGAGGAAAAGAAGAAAAACAAAAAAGACGGGTTTGAGATTTCAGAGGGACGAGAAGGTCGAGTGTGTGTTTGACTGATGCTGATGGTGATATATAACCCACTTAGGATGTGGATGGGACGGTACATTCATTTCGGGTCATCTGTTTTCCTCATACCCTGTTAGTTCATAGTGTCTTTGTCTTTGTTGGGTGAGCTGTATGGCTTTGCTCTCTCAACTTTCACACACCCGCTGTACTGTAAGTCTCTTTCCATTTTGTGTGTGTGCGTGCGTGCGTGCGTGGGTGTGTGCGTGTGTGTGTCCCGGTGTCACTCTGTGCACCCAAACCCTCCCCGAGGATTGTGGGGCGTTTTAATTAAGACGGTGGAGGCTAATGTGGGTTAAACACAGACCATCTCTCTCTGTGAAGATTATGCTCTCTGTGTTCAGTTCCTACAGCAGTTTTCACTCTCTCAGCCTTGGTTGTGTTTGCAGGTTTTGTCCTAATATTCTCCACTGGGGGCCAGTGGTGTGGTGAGAGTGGTCCCCTGGCCCTGCAGCTTTGTTCTAAAATGGAAAGTAGGCTATAGGGTGACAGGGGCATCACTGCCAACTGAATATTTATGTGCTCTCCTGCCTTGACACTGTCCAACAGATGTTTTGATGTCTTTTTATAGCACTGGGTTCTTCGGCCACTATCACACACAGTGACACACACACACAGAATCTGGAGCACTTCTCTCTGATAAGTATCCAATGTCAGCTCTTGCCTGAAGCAACAATCTAAAACACACTGCTCAGAGACACACACACACACACTCACACAAAGAAAATGTTTCACTCTAAAGACATCTGTCTGACTCAAGGACAGCAAGGTGTTCCTCTGTTGTTGGGCTACAAAATATTATTAATCACTTCCAAACAGGGAAGCGAATAACACTTCCCTCTCATCACCCACGGCTTTCCACAAACCGCCAGGAGTTTTCTGGGACAGCTAACCTCAAAAGATGTCACTTAGAAAAAGCTTGTGGCAGTGAGGAGGGGGGTTGCGAGAAAGGGGAGGGAGGGTGCAGATGGACCGAAGGGGAAAAAGACATGAGAGTGGAGACAGACAGGAGAGAGATACGCATCTCCTGTTTGTCAGACGGTTTTATAATCACGGGCTAATTGCCTGTCAGCAAAGGTAGCACTCAGATGTCCTCTTAGTTACGCAATGAGCCCCCGGCGGGGATAGGTGGAGGGAAGGAAAGAGAGCAAAGAGGAAAGGACGGAGACAAAGAGGGGTGGGAGGAGAAGGGAGTTGGGTGAGGAGGCAGGAAATGACAGGACAGAGACAGAAGGATGGAGAGAGGAGACATTCATCAGGCTGTCTGTTTGTGTGTGTCAGCGGGAAATCTTCGGTTTCTATTCTTACGAGGACAAAATGTTCTCACAAGGATAGATAGATGAGGACCTCCACCAAAGAGCCACTACTACAGAGGGATTAGTATTCGATTTAGGATGAGGTTAATGTGAAGGTTAGACTGAATGAAGGAACAGATTGTGGTCCTCAGAAATATAATAAGAAAGACACATCCATGTGAATGTGTGAGAGAGAACGACAACTGGGTGAATGAAAAATGCATCACACCAAGGTGCCCGTCTTCTCCCTCCCTCCCTCCCTCCCTCCCTCTCTCTCTCTCTCTCTCTCTCTCTCACACACACACTTCCAGGGGAAACGATGGGGACACTCAGACAGACAGAGCAAATGCACAGTGGTGGACAGAGCGAGCTGATAAATAGAGGGGGAGGAACGAACAATGCTGCGCTCGCGTCACTGCGCCCGGGATAAAAGCACAACCTCGCCTCTCCAGCATCGCCCGGCTTTTAATGTCAACCAAAAGGACAATGACGCAAATCGGTCCACTGTAACCTCCAGCGGCAGAGGGAGAATACACACAGGAGAAGCAACAGGATATTTAGTGGCTCTGTCCAACTGATGTTAGTAGCGTTTTTTTTTTTTTTTTTTACTCTGCTCTTGCTCATTTAAAAAAAGGGAGAAGGGGAAGTAAGCTATGGCCTGAGTGACAGAATGAAGGATGTGATGATGATGATGATGACTGGAGGTCAAAGGTGACGAATGAAAGGCACAGCTTCAAAGGTTCCCCCTGAGTTGTCACTGTCTTTTCAGTTCTCCTGACTGGGACTCCCCTTTTTCATGTAGTTCAGCCGATTTAACAATGTCATCCCTTTTTCTTTTTCTTTTGTCTCACAGTTCTTTATCACTGTATGTACTGCATGAAGTTGTTTATCTCCAGTACCAGTAAAAGTTCATCCTCCAACGAGAGCTCAGCTACAGCAGACACTGTTTTAAAGGGAATCGCTGCATTGGAGGGGTTTTGGAATGGATATACTGTACAGTGCAAGCTTGAGGAGCTTGCTGACATCTTACAATACAGCCACACACACACACACACACACACAATCACAAACACTTGCACAAAACGTTAAACAGACTCGCACATTGAGGCTTTTCTAAACAGTCAAAACAACATAAAAGAAGGATGCGGGGACTGAATCTGTGCTTTAATTATTTGTAGAAAATAACTACGCACACCAGGCTCTCTCTCTCTTACACAAACGCACAAACAGAAGATCAAGTGGTGCTATGTGTGCAGGCAGGATGCATTGATGCTCTGGACCTATGGGATTTCCTGAGTTGTATGAATGACAGTCCCTCTGGGAGAACCTCAACAGGGGCTCCTCACATCACCATGGAGATGGAAGTTTCTGCATGTGTCACATAAACATGCCCTTTTGCAAACATCATAGAAAAGAAGGGAAAGTAGAGAATAAAAGGCAAAGCTTTTCAGGAGTCAGTATGAGAGGAAAGAAAGAAGAGCATTTTGAAATTTTTACAAAAGAAAAACAAGAGCTCTTCATGAGGATCATGACAAATGGCAATAACAAACCGTATCACAGTATCCTCTTTTGAAATAAAAAATAAAATAAAAACTTTTTGTTCACATTTGTTTTGTTTTGTTTTTTTTTCCCAGTAGACTATATCACACAGTGATAACAAAGAAAAGGAGAAATCTACAGCCACGTTTAGCTTCGTGCAAAAAACCACATACACTGGCACGCCGCATAGGCAAAGAGATCAAAGCAAGACAACGCATACAAAAATATAGAAAATCTCCAATGCAACATCATCTCGTCACAGAAAAATGTTTTCTGTCTCTTCAGCCTGCGCCTCTTCCTGCCAAACACCTAGCGTGGAAGGGTCACTTCAGGGACATTCTGTTTGTGTTTGTTGTCGTCGCTGCTGCTGCTGCTGCTGCTGCTGCTGCTGCTGCTGCTGTTTTTTTTTTTGTTTTTTTTTAAGACAACCAAAGTTCTTGTGTTTTCCATCCAGGAATACACAGAACTCCATAAGTATCCAGTAGCTATAGTTGATCATTATGGCAGATGTCCATCATAATGATGTTTGGAATAATGTGAACAACAATGTTTGAGTGATAGAAAACTAGTACAATAAAAGCATATCATTTCTATCATCCTTTGTGACAAATCTTTTTTTTTTAAACTTTGTAATTTTAAAATACATACTATGTCCTGTCACTTTGAAGACATTCCAGCATTTGCTCATAATTGATAGTGACAGGGTTAAATAGTTTGGCATACTCAACAAGCCATGCCCAAAAGGATGCTATTTTGTCTCTTGCAAAGGAGGGGGAGGGAGGGGGAGGTAAGGGCAGGTCCCAGGATGCAGTGTCAACCTGCCCTCCCGTGGGAGATGCCGGGGAGATGGGCGGAGGGGTTATACTGAACAGCTGAGATTACAAACCGTGCTCAAGACCAGGTCAGCCCATCGGTTTCAGCACTTGCAAAACACATGCAAAGATAAGTCAGAGTTTCGGACTCAGTCATTCTGTCTGCCTGTCGGTGGCGTCCGTTTCTGGAGTCACTTTCACAGGTAGGGACGGAGCCGAAAACTGCGAGCGTCATACCCCATGAGTAAGTCGTTGGACCGCTGTCACAAGTCCAATAATCCTGTTCTCACACTGATAAAAAAGATTGTTTGGACGCCTTCAAAGAAAATAGAATTGATACATCGAAGGGGGGGCAAAGCAGTTACAACGTGGACAGGAGGATTCGAAATGCTGCAAGTAAGGCAAAGACGGATGATCTACATTTTAGTCAGAGGGAAAAAAAAACACATGCGCAGAGGTTCAAACTTTTCAGATGCTGTGGAGGAGAGGGGAAGTTGATGCAAAAACGAAAACCCTCCAGAGAGCTCGGAGGAATTAAACACTGAGGCGAGAAGAGAGGAGTCATTGGTTGTTTGGCTCTCCTGCTCTCTCCTCTTCTTCCTCCTCTTCCTCCTCCTCATCCAGCGACACCACTCCAGAGGAGGCCACGTCAGAGACCCTCCGGCGCAGGTCGTAGTTGGGCGGGTACTCCACCCCATTTCCCTCCGCCTCCACCTGGCACATGGTGCTCTCATAGTCCTTGCAGGGGGTGTCGTCGTCCTCGCCTGGTGACAGGTACGTCTCAGAGTAAGACATGGAGTAGCAAGGAGAGTCCTGACCCCCGCAGGGCCTGATGCCCCTCCCTCCACCCCCCAGGCTGTGGAAGACGCAGTCCCCCGCACCGTGCCCGCTTTGCCCCGCCCTCTGAAGTCGAGCCAACAGCTCCTCCCCTCCCTGCAACGCCGACAGGATCTTTGCAGCGAGCTCGGCGGCGTTGCTGTGGGAGTGGGTGCCACGGTGGCCGCCCAGATCACGCAGGAGCGGGTGGTGCTCGTCCAGGCTGCAGAGGCTGGAGCACAAGGTATCCGGGGAGCCCGCCGTGGGGGAGGGCTCTCCACTGCCACCTCCCTCTCCACCTCCGCCTCCACCCTCGCAACAGGGTCCTCGCAGGCCGAGATGCTGGCAAAGCTGGCTGTGGATCAGGTCCTTCAAGTAAGGAGGATATGATGGCACATCTAGAGGGAACGACACAGACTGTGAACATGAAGTCTTGAAGAACAACGATAAGAGAAGAAATATAAGATGAATCTATAAAGTTTCATGTAGGGACACTGAGAGTGAGCCAGTACTGAAAGGCTTTACTCTTCCTACTCATTACTCACATTTTCACTCATTTAAAGCTACCCTGTGGACAGCTTTACTACTAGTGCTGTTACACAGCGATGTTTTGATGAGCAGGTCTCAGTTTTGTTTGTATCTCGCTCTGCACTGACACATGTACCTGCCAACAGTTCATTGGCAGTTCATTTCATGCTCTTCCACTGATTGCTAGTTGGCAGCAGAGATGCAAAAAATGGTACCAGCACAGGGCAGGAAAAAAAAACAGCCTACTATTTACAAAATGTAAATGTAAACAACACAACATCTAATTTTTGAGGAAGGAATGTCATTCAACATATTGTGGAAAAACAAAATTGGAGGCTAATTAGTATTCATTGCATGAGTGTATTTGATTGCCCTGGTTTAGTTTTTTTTTTTTTTTTTAACTGCACCTTTATTTCCATTAGTGTTTCTGTTTTATTTTTTGTTCTCATATTTCTTTCATCCACTGCTGGCCTGCATTTAATTCATTTTCCCTTGAATTAATATAAACATATTTTTTTTACTTTTACCCTTTGGTTATGTGTGGGCACCTGACACGGTGCAGGACTCAGGGTATCTTTAAGAAGAATACATTAGCTCTGTTGTTACAAAGCCACACTCATTGTTTACCAACTAAAGCTGGGTTTTTATGGCTAAAAGAAATGAGTGAAAATTTTAAATTCTACTAATTGATACTATTTAAGGAAGAAAATAAAATCATGTTGAATTTTAGGTTATCACAAAACAACTGTACTACAATTTAGTAGAAAAATGCAAAAAACATCAGTATGTTAGTAATAAATTAAAAATATATATTTATATATATATATGTAATAGAGCTAAGAAACCAGCTGCAAAATCAAAGTGTGATCGAGAACTGAATTATTGCCTATGATTGGAAAAAAAATCAGCTTGTCTGCTGTCAAGTTCTTCCTTATGTGTCCACGACCAGAAAAGTACAGCAACACTGCAGATTAATGTGATAGTAAAGTGAAGAAGTAGGTTTTACAGTAGCACCGACTCAGGTCAAGTTTCATATATAGTTGATTACTTTCACATACAGTTTGATATATGGAAAACTCCATTCACTGAGAGGCCCATACAGAGGGCGAGAAGCCAGAGATGGATATATGAAGATACAGCAACATCACTGTGCTGAATTATGAGCTGCAGAACAGGTTATTGGTGGTTCAGTGTAATCAAAATGAAAGCTCTGGGAGACACACACCTGCACGTACACACACACACACACACACGGTCAAATACACTGTGTATTTATAACCCCCTCACACACCATTCTCACGCAGACACTGTCTCTGCAGCAAAGGAAATGATATTAAACTTGCAGGAGGGATATCAAATTGCGCTGAGGAACAAAAAAAATGTCAGGAGAGGATGAAAACTAGGGCACTGGGACAAAGAAAGATACAGAGAGAGAAAGATGGATGAGGAAGAGGGTGTGTGATGGGGTATTCAGAAGGAAGGGGACAATATGAAGGAAATAAATGTGATTTAGCTTCACCACGGCTATTGTGTTGTAGAGGCACACTCTGTGTGTGTGTGTCGGTGGGGGTGGGGGGGGTTAGGAGGTGCATGTACCTGTGCTCTGCGTGGCGGGCTCGTTGGCAGGCAGAAAATCTTCGTCATATGAGTCATCGTTGGACTCGTCGCCGTCCACAGAGGACCAGGCTCTCAGCTTAGCCTCCGCGATGGCAAACTGCTCTGCCACACCTTGGAACACACACATATATATGTATACATATATATACACATGAGCTGCACATGTACACAAGTAAGTACATGGTTGGCATGGTAACAAGAACGCAGCGAAACCATTGTGTCTCCATGTGTGGTAGCTCTTTTTGACTGGCAGGTCTGTGTGAGGAATAACATGCACAGTGAAGTATTAGACTGGTCAGAGACAGCATTCCCATTACAGTCAGTGTTCTTCAGCAGTCATTTGGCTGGTGCACTTAAGATGGCTGTCACTGAGCATGTGATAGTCATGTTATGCAGGTTTCATTCCTGTTGATTCAGAGAAGACACTAAGTTGGAAGAAGCACAGTGAAGCGCAGTATGTATATATATATATATATATATATATATATATATATATATATATATATATATATATATATATTTTTTTTTTTTTTTTTTTTTTTTTTTTTTCATTTCACTTTGAAAACTCTACAGTCTACTCTACTGTCTGTCTGTCTGTGTATGTAAAACCACTTCAGCTGCATTCATATTGCAGAATAATCCTATAAATAATAGCATATTCATGTAAATGACTAAAATCTGGATTTTAGAAAAAGTGAGCAGATGATTTATCAGTAGTTATATTTCCGTAGTGGTTATTTGGCCAGAACTTCCACTACCATAGTTAACCAATCACCATATTTCACTAGTGACCAAATGCACATTCACATGCATGTAAAACACACGCATAGCAGCCAAACAGAGGACATCACTGTCTGTGTGTTTGGCTGAGGTGACTCAGCATGTGCCAGGATCAGTAAGCCACAAGGTCCAAGTGACCAATCACCTCCAATTCTCATCAGCCGCTGACCAATCGGAGCCCCCGTTCTGTTTTTCTCTTTATCTCCCAGCTTGCTCTCTTCCTCTCAATCCATCTGTTTTGTATTCTTCCCTATTCATCCACTCTCTCCTTCGTGTCGTGCCTTTCTTCAAGTCGTCTCTCTCAATAAAGCGCTCTATCGACTCACCTCGCTCTCCTCGTTCCCACCATTCCCTTTCCTTTCAGCCAGCAATCTTTTAGCCTCGTCCCTCACTTCTCATTTTGATTTCTATCTTTCTGACTTCTCTTCCCTCAGTCTGCCCCTTTCTCTGACTCTGTCTCTGGTTATTGCTCAGTATTCATGTGGCGTCTCCCATAGAGAGAGAGATCGATGCTCTCATTCATCTGCCAGTGTAGCTGGGCCCTGAACTCTCCTCACAAACACTGGCACATCTTCCGGGAAATTCGATTGTGCGTGCTGCTCTTAAGTTCTCCTTTCGAAAGCCCTTTTTAAAATTCATTTAACTCAGGAAGAAAGAGAGTTTTCACCTGCATACATACTTTTTTATGCCACTGACCCACATACCACACAAAAATAGGGATAAAGAGATGGTGTACGCCTACAGATATACACACACTCAAATCCACGTTCTTGTTCTTCTGTATGTGTGACCCTAAAATCATCCCCAGCAACATGCAGGAGGTGACCTAGTTTAAAACAGATCATAAGAATATGTTTCAGCAATATCATCTGATGGCAAAATACAAACTTAAAAAAAAGGGTTTTTTTCAGATATTTATTACATGATTCAAAGATTTCACACCTGTCAGATCTTATATCCTATCTCATAAATAAATTCAGTTGGTCAGAGGGAAACTGTGAGAGCACCATCTTGTCTTTAATGCATAATGCTTACTCTGAACATGCGGCAGACACAACTCTGACATATCCTCACTTTTTATGTTGAAATGATAAATTTGTCATAACACACATAGCAGCAGTGCAGTGTGAATGTGATGGTTGTGACTGGTCAGGCCATGTACACCTCTGTTACACAGCCACTTAACAGCACAGCAGAATCTGGAATGCTGCCACACACACACACACACTAACACAGTGACATAAGCCTCTCTGTGTGTCCGTCAAAACTGGCAAGCAGCTTCATGCAGTATGGAGGGACACTGCAGCGTTAACTGCAAAGAATATGTGTGAGTATGTGAGTGTGTGTGTTGGCAGAAGTCAGTCTGTCAATAGGACAACCCCACCTGCAATTTCAATTCTCAGGATGCTCCCTATACTCTCTCTCTCTCACACACGCACACACACACACACACACTGGCTTGTTCTACTGTAACTAGATTTTATTCACACCAGAGAATCACTTCACACATTCGTACACGCTCACTTAATGTACTAACGCGCTCGCTGACATTCACGCAGTGTGTCCAGTCACCCACGGTAACACTATCACTGGGCTACAAGGAGACAGTTGACAAAAATAAAAGGAGTCAGCACAACCGGCTGTTCCCTGATGGGCTGGGTGCATGCCGATGATGTAAGTTACAAGGAGAATTATAATGTAATGAGCCCCCAACTTACATTATACACATTACACATCAGCATCACAATTCAAGGATTAGTTTTTGTGCCATTTACAAGTAAGCAGTGTCTCAGACCAAGTTTAAACTGTTATAAAAATTATCTAACAACCTCTATCTAGCGCTAAAAAAAAAACTATTCACTATTGGGATCCTTTATTTAAAAGATCTGGAGAAATGTTTTGAGTACTTTGAACTTCGTCATTTTAATAAATTGGCTTGTTTGAATCATCATTACGGTCGCACATAGCCAAAGAATACTGAAATGGATCTCAGAGAAGAGAGGAGAGGTCCTGTAAATAGTAAGATAAAAGAGAGGACAGAGAAAAAGAAAGGAGAACAGAGGAGGCACAGAGGAAAATCGCTCAGTCATGGTGGCACTAGCCAAGAGCAAAACCTTACTGTGCAAATTAACCTTGAGAGTCTGCATTGCAGGGAGCGAGAGAACGGAGGGAGAGCAGGCAAGGAGGGACAGGGTGAAAAAGACTGAATAAAAGAGGAGATAAAGAGACAGGCAGAGAGGAATATTAAAGGGGGGGGGGGGCAGTGTGAATAAGAGTAAGGAGGAAATGAATAGAGGGGGCAAGAGCAAATGAAAAAAGTAAAAGGTGAAGTGAGTGAGTAAAAGATAGAGACAGATGAGCTGTGGGTGAGCAGTGCTCTGAGTGTGTAAAGCAAAAAAAGTTGAGGGCAACAAAATGTGGCTGCAGGGGGAAAGAGTCAGACGCCCCATTTCCACCTGGTATGAACGGGATCTGTATCTGGATATCTTATCTGGATAATGCCATTGGATTATCTTTGCTTTTACACCTGGTATTGATACACATTTCTCAGTTCTGCCTGCACTGGGATCAAATCTGAATATTCAAATTAGGTGGGTGGGTCTGGCTGACTGTGAATAAACTAGTCAGCCAGGTCCAGTAAAGCTGCTGTATGGGAGCTTTATAAACAGCTGTTTTGGAGCTTGACCCATACTAGTGAATGAAAGGATGTCTCAGCCTCTGCTGCTTTGATTTTGACTGCTCTATTCCTTTAATCTGTGTCCTGTGAGTCCCCCCAACTTTATGGAAGGGCAATACAAACTTACTGAGGTTACACTGTGCAGTCTGCATTTCAACGGGACCACCAGATGTGTCTGACTGATCCAATAGCATTCCACAGGCAAAGCACTATGTGTTTTCTGATATCTGTTCAAACCTATTTCCAAAGCACAGTCTACAACTGAATATTGTGAAGTAAAAAACTTAGTTTGTTTGTTACTTAAATTCTAAAAGTTAATGACCAAATAAATCATCATCTGCTGCTTTCTAAATATGTTTACCGTTTTATTATGATGGTTTTTCATTTTATTAGCATCCCTTCTCTGATCATTAATTCACATATTTTCTGGAGACCTCTTGCCCATGGTGCATGAGTCATCTCTTCAGAGTATTTGTTGTCATCTGGCCTGTGCACACTCAAAAACTCTCTTTCATCCTGAAGCTGGAGTGTCGCCAACCAGGGAGTTTTAATATTTATATAATAAACAAATCTCACAAACAGACAACAGAAGTCTTACCAGCAGCAAAACGTGCCTCCTGTTCTCCCTCTGTGAGGTCAGAATAAGAGTTGAAGTCTGATTCGAGGGCTGCTGGAGTGTCCATAGGCTTACACCAGCCTTTCCACTCGATCAGGTGGGCTACTCTGCCCTGTGCCATTGCTGTCGGCTTTGTCACATGGTCCTTCACTACCTGGGAAATACCTGCAAGGCAAACATCAGGGGTTATGCTACAGGATAACCTTGTAAATGATCACACGTTTTCAGTCTGAGCATATATTCATGCATCTACTGTCATGACTAGCCCCTAAGGGGGCTGTTCTTTGAACCCTTTTGTTTGGATCTCTTTTGTGGACATTTGGACCTTTTCAGGTGTTTAGTTTGTTAAGTTTTGTTCACTGTTCCTGTTTTATTTTGAAATCATGGCCCTTGTGTATCTTGTCTTGTTCTACTTCCTGTCTTTGTCTTGTTTCCCTCCTTTTGTGATTGTCTGCCCCGCCCTAATTGGTTTCACCTGTTGCCCATTGCCTGGTGTATTTAAGTCTCGTTATTTCCCTGTGTCCTTGTCGGTTCGTCTGTGTTCCATGCCCGAGTCTGTTTCCTTGCTTGAGTGTGTGTGTCTTCCCGTGATCGTTCCCGTACCTGTGTCTTGCTTTTTTTCCCCACCTCATGGGCTTACCTTGGTTTCCTCTGTTTGCGAGTAAGAACGTTTTGTATTTTCGTTTGGTTTGGTCTCTGAGTACTTTTCTCCTGCGTGGATGATTTTTGGTTGTTTGACTTTTGTTCCCTGGCCCTGGACACTGCCAGTGATTTTTGGTTTATTAAAAGACTTTAAGTTACTCCTAGCCTGTCTTGGGGGTTATTGCTTTTGGGTCCTGGCCTGATCCCTAGTCTTAGCATAACATCTACAGCAAGTACAAATGTACATTTGTATGTGAAGTGGATGCAGGAACTTGTTCGTGTGTTTAATGTTGCACTCACCATGCAGGGAGGATCGCGCTAATGCAGCAATCTCTTGAATGGTGAGAGCTCTTCTTGATTTTGGTAACATTTCAATGGTGTCATCAACATTCACCTGCAAAGACGAGAAAAAAAAAACGAGCGTGAGTCTTGGGAAAACTGGTACGGTAGCTCGGCTCAGCATGAATGTGAGAAAGCCTCTGAAAACATCCTGCTATGACTCACTGGAAAACCCAGTGTTGTCTTTTGAGTTAGAAGGAACTCCTGTGTTCAAAGTACTTCAAATACTTCAGTGTACTTCAAGGCCTCGGAAATTGAAGGTTTTTCTCGTTATGTGCCAATCAGCATTTTAATAAACTACAAGCTGTATGACAAAACACACACATACATGCATGTACACAAATGTAGGACTATGTTTATGATTAAACCATGTACACCATGCATGTTGTGTAGCGTGTTATAGCATATTAAGAGGTTAGAAGTCATTATGACCCAATATCTGTTCAACTAACATCTGATTTGCATAATATCAGATTTGTTGCCACTAACAACAAGCCAGTGGTAATGGTGGCTAGTTATAGCCACATGTGAGCCTCAGTGGCTTGTTATATTGGCCTTTTGGCTAATGAGCAAACAGTTTGTTCCGATGACTGAAATGACTCTTCTCAAACTACCACTGAGAGTATTTTGCTGTAACTATGGATGAAGACCAGAGTGCATGAAAAGAAAAAGAAGTTAATCTTCAGTTTATGTATTTGCACATTATCTGCACACAGCCAAAACCCAAGAGGATCTCAGGAGGGGTGTTCGATGTGGCTGTCAGGATATTTTTGATACAAGTGCAAATATTGAATTAATTATATAGGAAAACCTATTAAAAGAAAAGTGATAAAGCTCTGTGCCCAGACAGCTAGATAGGTAATTTCCTTGCAGTGAGTTAACAGAACCAGACAGTGGGCTAAAGATGGACCCCCCGTTCCCGGTCTGTCCTCCATCAAATCTGTCTGCACTGTAAAGTCAAACCACAGAGGGAGTATCAGGTGTTGACAAGTTCCTTTGTCTGCTAACTCTTTTTATATCCCTACCTGTACTCACGTGGGAAACAGGCACGTCAACAGCAAAGGCCACATGCCGAGCTGACGCTGGCGTGTTGTCACTCAATATGGGTCAACACACCTGGCTGACTGAGCAATTTGATGACGGTTTAAGGTAGACAAGTATATCTCAACAGGTACTGATTGTGTCCAGTCGTGTGATGACTGATAGCAGCTCTCTGACGCTCTGGTTTCACCCGCTTTCATGTAGAGGCACAGCCCTGAGCTACCTGACTCGCTAGAACACCTGAACAATTAGTAAACATAATAACTATCTGGACTGTTGAGTCATTCTCAGCAAGTTAAATCTTCCTATATTTTCCCCTTTCATTAATGAGTCACCACTCAATACAGATTTGATTGCAGTAGATAAGAAAACTGCGATGACGTTAGCTCATCCCAGCAGCGTGACCCTGACCTTGTCCTGTCAGTTCCATTTAAAAGCAAAAAAAAAAACAACAAAATAAAAAACAAACAACAACAAAATTATCTGTCAGAAGGGCCCAGCAAGAGCAAAGGGGAATCCCAAGCTTGCGATGGCATCAGCAGCTGCCGCGAGGCGCGATAATCCTCTTGTGCCGCGGAGCAGCTCACAGATCAGACGGAGGATAATCTGGGGGAGACGTGACATATACCCTCGAGCAGTGTTAGAATGATATATTGTTTTGGTCTTTAATTAAAAATCAGATGTCAGGAAGGTAATGTCGTCCACCCACATCTGAATACGTTTTATTTTGTTGTCAAATTGTTGCCCGGAGAAATCACTCCAGTGTGGTGTGGGAGGATTTTATACAGTACATCTACAGGGCTATCCAACTTTAAAACGCTTCTCTCACCCTGCTTAATGCCTCTAAACCTGATTTCATCACTAGTTTTTCAAGTGGAGTATCCCATGATGATCTAAAAGGCAATTCAATATTTTGACCCAGAACAAGAACAAAATTTGGAGAGAAAATTTATCATTCATAGCCAAAGTTTAATTTAAGCATATTTATCAGTGTGATCTTTTAAAAACTGGTTCCAACCCTGCGCTCAAGCAGCACCGTGTCACACAGCTTCAGCTAACAGCACTGCCGGCTGCCGACTCCCGACTCTGCTCCTTCATTCACCCCCTCCCCTCTCTGGTCCCCCACTGCCCTACTGAACAGCAGAGCGAGCACAGAGGAAGACATGAGCAGTACTCAGAACAGACCGAGCGCTTCGATTAGTCCACCGTGCCGCATCTTTTCCATCACACGCCTCAACAACGTGCACGCAGCATATACATCCTAACATTAATATCCTAAACTAGCACACTTATCAGGAAAGACTTGTGTCCATTGTCAAGATATTTGGCCCTCGTAAGAAAATTTGTACAAACACATATATAGTATCAAGAATCCATAAATCTTCACAGTCTGGTAAACACAGACAGTGGAGAGGCTTCAGCTTTAAAACCATTGGTTAACTGCTGTCTCTGTGAGCGAGTGTGGTGGACTAGCATGGCCTAGAGACAGCGCAGAGAAAGACACAACAGATTCAGGAGTCGGGAGCAGGCTGGGTGCAGGCTGAGAGTGGGTGACGTGACTGGTGTCTCCCTATCTGTGTCACCTGCAGGCCAGCACAAATACACACACACACCAAATCACTCTTCAAGGATTTTAGGGGTTTCGGGTGTGTGTGTGTGTGTGTTTCAGGATTGAGGCTCTTTTCAAAATTTAGATTTGATTTAGATTTGTAAGTAAAATAGATAAATAGATTAAATAAATTGTAAAATCTAATTTAAGAACCCAACATGTCCTTTTAGGCTTAGTTATATTACTTGACAAACAAATGTTAGTGCCTTTTTGTTACTGTACTGCCTCAATACAGCGCCACAGGTTTCCTTAGTGCCGAAGACGTATTTGTATTTATTGCTCTATTTTCTGAGCTAATTAAGGCTACATCACAGCAGAGATCTAACTAGAGCCATTGTACCGGCTGATTGAGTCAAATACCCTTATTCTTATTTAACAAAGGTCAACTGCAAAATACAATGGCATAGTCACATTTTACCTGTTGCTTGGATTGCTCTTTCAGTTCCCCATCAAACACACACACACACACACACACACACACACACACACACACACACACACACACACACACACACACACACACACACACACACACACACACACAGGCATAGATGGAATTCGTTATGCAAAATTGTATGAGAGGGCTGCCCATGAGTGGCTTCAGTGGAACAGACTGGTGTGATATCTGCCTCCCCTGGTGGAAAATAACCTGAACATCCTTTGACATGCCACGTTTCTGCCTGACCGTGCGTACCTCTTCCTCCCTTTTCTCTCTCTCTCTCTCTCTCTCTCTCTCTCTCTTTCTCAACTTTTCCACAATGGGAACATTTCTATGGCAACCGGTCGCCATGGAACAATTCCTCCCGGCATGTCTGCGTGCTTGAATCACTGATGATGTCACACGCTCAGTACACCAACCGACGGTCACAACAGTCAAATTAATGAGTCTTGCACATGCTCCCTGCTTTTACTTACTGTAGACGCTGCTGCTCAAAGATATGCCACGCCTAACACGGGCGTCAGAGACGAGGCATTCGCATCATCATAGCCAAATTTAGTCTCATGTGTTGCGATATAATGAAAGGTATGAGGAAAAATATGTAAGGTATCTACTTCAATATTTTTAATTTATTTCAGTTTTATGACCATGATAAGATAACTTCACATTTACCAAATGGTTACTTTATCAGTTACCAGCTGGCTCCAACAAAAGACGTAAATCTGAATTATTTCCAAACACAAACCCTGACCATCTGCAGCTAATGTGTATCCTTCTGAGTGAAGTGTAAAGCATTAGAGAGCCCTTCCTCTATAAAAGAGATATGATAAGATCAGCAGTCCAGCCAACCTGTCTCTCACCATAGCCAGTATTCAATAACAGGCCCACCCATGAAGACTGAGAGGCTGCATTTCATAATGGATCACTTAGGAGCTGCTAATCGTCACCTGGCTGGCTCACTGCGACACATCACATTCACACCCAGAGGGTGAACACTGATGGATAAAAGAGGCAAGGTGGATTTATCATCCTCATTATCATCATCAACATCATCATCTCTGAGACAAATAAACATCCTTCTAACTTAATGCCAACAGCTTTAAATTAAAAAGCACAGACAGTAATGTGCCTTAAGGTCCAGACTTTCTACAAACAAACACAGTAGGTTATTTTCTGTTGCCTGCTAAGCATTATTTTCTAAACTCACAAACCTGGGGGCTTCTTAGGTTATAGTGGTTCATTGTAGAGCCACCACACTAACCAAAGAGCCCACTGAAGTCCTCTCCTTTGCATGTATCCTGCCTAAATCATTGCTACAACCATCTATCAGGGTGGTTCTTGTCAGTCTTGGGGACAGGCTATCCTGTTAGTCCAGCTGTCTGTGAAATAGAAAATCTACAATTAACTGGTCAGATGGAACCAGAGGAAAGCAAAAGGAAATTTTGAATTCAAACAAACATTTGGGTGGTTACTGCAAATGTAGCATCTCACAGCTGAGTTGATCCAGCCAAACATGCATGGACTAAAAGTACAGTCAGTCCCACGTGCCACACCTCTAGAGAAGAACTTTTGCGTTTTATATATACACAAAATATAACACTTTTTTGTCCAAAGGTTCTGTGTCACTTAAATCCCATTTAAAATCCTAAATTAAAAATTAATTGCTAATTACGCTGAATGACTTGCAAATAATTAGAAACCAACTGCTTAACACTAATGAAAACTAAAATGGAGAAAGAACTCAGAGTTGAAACACATTAAAGACTTGGATGGCTTGATTAAAAAGGTAATTATTAAACCAGGAAGGGTTGAGAAAATAATTTTCTGCTTCATGTAGCGAATTACATCTCAGACTGTCATCTTTGATTAGGTAGATCTGGTAGGTGCCCAACTAGGTTATAATACACTAAAGCTGCTTGTAGGCTGCCTCTAATCATGCAAAGTGATACACATAACATCCCATAATTCATGTAACAATAAAAACGAATATCCTCACAGTTAGCCTACTGTAGCTGTAGCTTTTTCTTACACAAATGGTAAACCAATAACCCAGTGACCACCTATTATTGCTGAAACTGAAGCACAAATTATTTAGCATAATAATAATAATAATAATACTAGTAATAATTACAATAATTCTTAAAACAAAAGATTGTTGGGTTCCACAGCAGGTGATTGTTAAGTTAGCCTAATTACCAAATGGATTATATAAGATTTGTAGACCTACCTGGGGAGCTTTAAACCGGTTCTATAGGCCTATCTACAACTGAATTGATACAGTAGGCTGTTCCCTTATGTGTAAAGGGTGACAAGGGTTACTAAACGAAATGTTGGCCTTTTGGCCTATTTCCCTTGACAGTAGGTGAAATAGCCTACCACCTTTCAAACAATCATTTTCTGATTGCATGAAGTGATGCCAAACTCTTTTGCCCAGCATGGAGACTAATTAATGAAAAGGCAACATTAGCTGGGCTTTGTTACAAAACCAGACCAATGTGAATTTAAAAAAAAAAAAAGAGAGAGAGAGAGAGAAAGGAAGGAAGAGAGAGAGAGAGTTAAGGGCACCTCGCTGAAGTCCAGTGTGCCCAAAGGTGCTGTCAGAATCAGTCTGCGCGCCAAGCAGGTCCGCGTGTTCCCCAAAAGCGCGAGGTCAGACAGGGAGCTTGCCGAGCTCCAGTCCACGCGCAATGAACCGTCAACCGCCACTGTCAGGAGGAAGAGAGCCACGTGAAGATAATAGCAAATGAACAGTCGTAAAACTCATAGTAGCTCCGTACCACGTGCTCGCTCCAGAAACAAATGAATATAGATAAATGTAATATTATATTATGACAACAACGCTTCCACTTTGATGTGACACTAAAACATTATTGTTCATAATACATGTACAGTATTTCTATTACTGCAACAATGGCCAACTATGAGTTTTAAGGTTTTCTCTAATCCTTAGTGCGTGTTGCCTTGTGGTCATAGTTGCAATCACCATGCCAACCCATGCCTCCGCGAGGACCTCAGGGACGATGACCATATCAGGGAATGTCATTTTGCCGTATCTCACTGCAGTTTCCTCCAAAGATAACCACAAACACATAGACTACATTTCATTTAAATACGCCTACATAAACAAACCAGCCAGTGTCCAGGTTTCTTCTAAAAGGAAACATAGGCTGCAGTAATGGAGGGGTTCGAGGCCACTGTGAAACGCAGAGATTCACAGTATTGAATTGAATATTGAAGATTTAATTTCTATTTTCATTTGTTCTTTACAGCACCATCAGGGTGTAGTTAGGCTTTCATTTTGGGTGCTGTAGTGCTTTAGGCGTGTATGACATAAGTCTAGGTGTTGGGCTCAGCCTTCACAGAACCCTTTACTGCAGCGTACTCTGTAGAGACTACTTGTAGTGAGATAACATGGGTGGGGGGACGGGGGGGGGGGGGGGATACTCCCATGCACTTTAAAGCCATGCCATATCATGCAGGTGAGGCTCTGGCAGCAGCCCAAGCCTGTGTGGTATTTTCTGGAGTTGGTCCTGCTCGGTCAGAGGGAAAGCGCGGGTAGAAAACATAAAAAGCACAGAATAAGGGACATGCCTGAGATGGCATTATGCAGTTTTACCCCCTGTGTTGTTTAACACACATTTATCTGACGTGACCAGGCCACGTCATTAACACACCAAACACAGACAAGCGGCGGAGCCAGCAGCGCCGCGTGGAGCGCAAATGTCACCAAGCAACCTTCTGGCTGCACGCGTCACTTTAATGGCTTGCATATATAGGACACCTCGGTTGATTATATGAGTTTAACCTTTCTAACAGCTGCCCTCGCCATGACCTAACAGCCTCGTGGGCCGTGATGGACCAGATCGTGCTTGCAAACCTCCTGCTGCGGATGGGCCCTGGTACTGCTGTCACACCAACAGCGCAGCGTGCAGCGGAACATTTCAGCACCTGGACAGCTCCCATACTGAAGATCCCTCCCTAAGCCCTCCGCACGCGCGCGCACGTGCCATCCTGCCCGTGCTCGCCACTCTTCAAATCAGATTTACAAAACCAGATTAAGGGGTGGGCCTCTAAATGTCAGTGGCTGGCTCCTCTTTCCGGCCCTCCACCGCAGGGAGGCGTTTCCAGTTACTGTCGGTGAAAAGAACAACTCGCTCGATTAGTCGCCAGGACCCATCTCAAATACTGAGCCCAATATCAAGGCCAATCACTCAGCCCGGGGTCAAAGACCTGCCGTTTAGCATGCAGAGCTCAAGTTGCCCACCAGCAGAATTCAATATGTGCCATTTAATTGGGTGTGATGAGATCAGATGCCCGGGGTGTATTGTATCGTTGAATCTGGGGCATCTTGGTCAATGAGAAGAGTGAGAGATGCGCACGTGTTTTTGTATAGGATTGGACTGATGAGCAGAATGTGACAGTCATCTGAGCCCGGTGCAGGCTGTGCAGCCCCGATGTTTTCCTTAACCCAGCGGGATTTTTTTGTTCTGGTGACACGTCAGCAGCTCACTGTCAGAAAATGCTCATATTTCGCACGGATCGCCACCGTCTCCTCCTGTCAACCTATGAGTGTGTTTAGAGCGAGTTCACTGCGACACACCGGTAGAGTTTAAACGGTATTGCGCACATTTCAACAGAAATACTTTGCATCCATGTCTGTAACGAAAAACTCAGGTAAGTCACTGTAGCCCAGTGGTTTTATAGCAATGACCCTGAGTCAGACCAAAATGCAAGTGAAGTCAAATGGACAGGAAGACAGACTGATGGGACTGAACAGAGTGGCATTCTGGGTGAAACAGGAGACACGTATAATATAACAACATATGATGTGTTTGACGGTAGTGTTAGCCTTTTTACTGCAACTTGTGGCGACTCTCTGCTGAGGGCCCTGCGGTCATCCTCCATCTGTGGCTAATTTGTTCATTTTGTTCCATGTCTTTTTATCTTAATTGAAACGTGAAGACATGCAGCCACACTGACAGAGACAAAGGGAAAGGAAACCAAACGAATACGAAATGGAAAATGCCACCAAAGAAAGTCAGTATGGTGCAGGTGAGGAAGAGTTGGAGGAGATCACAAAAAACTTTGTCAGATGAGCTGAGCAAAGTGGCTTAACCACAAGCTGTGACTTGATCTGATGGGTGAATACAAACAACTGAAGAACCTTGTTAAAACTGATAGCCTAGACTTGCAACAATACACACGAATGGAGGATTTAATCCTAAGAATGCTGAATACTGCACACCAAACTTATACCAGGAGGCAGAGACAGAGGGAAACTACAGACGCTGGAATAGCAAGTCATGAAGTCCTCTCAGAGTAAGAACATGAACACTGGGTTGACATACCCTTCTTGGAAGGACAGCTAAACAAAGCCTGCCATAATGGTTCGTATGGTGAATTGAACACACAACACTGCTACGGAGGCATACAAAGAAGCTGGAGGGGACGGGGTGTACCTGAATGAGCATCTGATCACTGGCAGACATGGACGCATCCCAAGGAAATAAGACAAGATACGAGCAACATGGACAAGAAACCACAAAGTGATTTTACGGTTAAATGGAACAACCGGAGAAGTCAATGTAGTCACGATACGAGAACTCAAAGACGTAGACCAATAAAGATAAGGAATTGATACTGACCCGGAAAACCTCTTCTATAATGACATCAACAACAATTCTGAGACCTACACAAATGAACAACTCAACAGCAGTGGGAGAATAGAGGGGAATTTATCAATAATACACACAGCAGAAGCCTCTATGGAAACATCTCTGAAACCACGGACTATTTGAGTGGGTTGAATAAGTTTAATGTAAATGATGTATCTGAGGCTTGTTAATGAGAAAGGTTATGATGTGAAACTGGAAGGATATAAAGTGTTTATGATTAATAAGATCAATAAAAAAAGGGAGGGGGAGTTGCTCTGTAGCTGCTGATACAGCTATAAGATGTTTAAATGTATGTTAAACACCGTAGAAAATATTCTGGAATAATTAACTACAGAAACTGATGTTGAAAAATCTAAAAATATAATTAATAGCTGTGTATATAGAACATCAGGAACCTGTTGTGATACATTCAAGGGTAAATTAGCTGGTAGGATTTACTAATCAAATCACAAAAAGGTGCAAATGTGGTGATTTTAATATTGATTTGTTAAACCCAAATACACACAAAATGTCATAGGTGTCGACTTTCCTGTTTGTGCAATTTTTCAGTTTTTTTCATGATAAAACATGAAAGAAGCTCAAACACCAGGAACCATCGCTGCCCTCAAGGTGGACCTAAGGAAACAAAACTGGAATGAGGTTTATGCTAATGATGATCCTAACAAAACCTATGAGGTTTTTTTGTGGACATTAATTGTGCTATGTGAAAAAAAAGTCAGTTGAAAAAAACTCACAAAGAAGCACAAATACCTGGAGAAGCCCTGAATTACCGAGGAAACAGAGCACATACGCAAAAAGAAAAATGTATCATACAGGAGATTTTAAAACACTACTAACTAATCTCCAGTTACAGACCAGTTTCTCTGCTTTAACACTTCTCAAACATTTTAGAAAAACTATTTGTGCAAAGGCTTGGTAATTTCATAGAAAAACACAATTTGACCGTCAGTATGGTTTTAGAGCGAACAGGTCCACCTCTCTGGCAGTGATGGAACTGATCTTGGAACTGTCTTTGAAAAAAAGAACCCGATACTATTGATCACAGCTTATTGATGAAGAAACTGGAGAGATGTTATATTAAAGGGACAGCACACTCATGGCCAAGAAGATACGCTGATGTTAAGTATCAATTTATACAAATAAATAACGTTAAATCAGATTTGTTGAAGTTGCTTGAGGGGTTCCACAAGGTTCAGTGCAAGGCCCTAAACTGTGTGTACTGTATCAAAGATAAATGTAAAGTGTCTAAACTGTCAAAAAATGAGTTCTGTTTGCTGATGACACTCATTTATAAGGCTCTGGGAAAAGTTTGGAATTGCTTCTATAAGTGGAATGGGAAATGAAATGTCTGATTAACAAATGTTACTGAATTTAGGTAAAACTTCAATTTGCAAATTTAAGAAAATGTTTAAAAATAAGGTGGTGAACAAGTAGGAATCTGAAGTGTGATAATGTGTGATTGTGTATGAAACGTGTGGCATTTTCCTTTTAGTTCCAGTTTTGTTTTGTTTTGTTGTATAATTTTAAACAGGTAGCCAGTGAAAGTGCTGCCTGTTAGAGTATGGAAGGTGTAATAAGATAAAGTTGCTAATAAGGCCCGAAAAAAATAGTATTAAAGACTAATTCATCTGCTTCCCCTGACTGTGATCTGTCTGAACAGCGCTGCAGCTCCAAAAGTGTCTCCTCTTCCCTCAAAGCAAACAAGTATTGGCGTCATTTTTTAAAAATTATTTATTTATTTTACTCAGGTCTCTCTCTCTCTCTCTCTCACACACACACACACACACACACACACACACACACACACTCCTGTGTAGTTCCCGTTGTCGTGGAAACTGCAGATAGAGAGACCTCTGCCGTGCATCTCTCTCATGTCTTCCGGGCTCTCTGAGACTTATGAGCGAATCAACACAATTAGGTCAAGACCAGCAGCAGCGAGCTGTCACCCATATACAGGCTAAATGAGAGTCAAACAGGTGGCTGCTATTGACCTACTGTATCTGACACTCTTGATAAACGTGCAGAAAACTAGCTTTATGAGGGGTTTATGAGACTAGGGCACGTCCTTACGCACTCCGAGACAAGGAGACGGGGACAAGGCGCCATAATCATCAAGTGACTGAAGCGACAGATTACACAACCAATTAGAGGAGGAGAGGGGATCCGCAGGCATGGATGTGACGGATAAATCACAGTCTGGAAGGTCGCATTGCCTATAACACTGACATCACCTGAGGAAAAAAAAGATGGATGGATTGAGGGATGGATGGATGGATGGATGGATGGATGGATGTGGGGCAGGTTTGATTTATAGAGGCTACACAGGGCACCCAGTCAAAGAAATAACATGGGGGGGGACATCTGGGGGGGAGACACGCGTCAGAGGTCGGGGTAGAACATAGAGGACTCGGCCCATGGCGACATTTAGCTGCCAGCGGAGCTGAAGGGAGACACGTACAGCAAAGGTGTAAACAACCGTGAGAGCAAGAAGATGCGGTGGCAACAGGAAGCTCGTCTCTTGGCAACAAGCAACTATTCCTGCATGTGTGCGCCTAGGAGCTTTGACCGAGTCCGTTTAAATTTGGACATCTGTGAATGCAAACTAATCTATGTATTTTACTTAAATACCAAGAAGAGATTATCCCGACATTCTTAGAAATAAGGAGTTCTGTACCGCAAGATCTGTGCACGACCGCATGCGTAAGGATGCGAACCAAAAGGTGTCCTACCTTGCAACTAAACTGGGTCAGCGCGGTCAGAACCATCGTGTCCAGATGAGTCTTCTCGTCACAAATATAAAAGCCGTTTAACAGCGCATCCCTCAATGGTGTCAAGAGCGCCTCTATCTTCTCTGTCTCTGGCTGGCGTGCTCACCATAAAGCTTCTTGCAACTCTCGTAGCATCGCGATGTTTAGGCTGCAGATACCAGCCCCTCAGCTCTATCCCACCACCCCACCAAAACGCACCCCTGCGCACATACACACCATTTAACCTCTAACAGACCGAAACTGTTTAAATTCCAGTTATCTATAACGCGTATTAGATGAAGGTTCCTTATTCCTATGCATATGACTCAGCAGCGCTGTCATGTGTCTCACATCTCGGGCACAGCATGCTGTGCACTACAAGCACCCAAATTATCTCATAGCCTCTGCACCCGCGAAAGGCTGCAGCAAAACAAATGCGAAGAGAGAGAGAGAAAAAAAAACAGGCTTCCTCCAGCGTGCTTTTATGAGAGCAAATTAAAACAACTCTTACCAACTGGCGCTTTGGAGCTGATACAGCCCATTTTCTCAGCTGCATGTAGAGCCTTTCAGGAGAGCAATCTATCAAATTTCTTTCCCTAATTTCCTTGTGAAAGAGACGCCCAGCGTACCTCACTGATCGAAAGCCTCTGTCACTCTCCTCATCTACGGAGGCTCCTCCAGGTTCCGGTACGAAGCGAAGCGGCAGCGCGCTGCTGTGCTCAGACAGCCGGAGTGACGCCGAGGGTGGGGGGGAGTCCAGTCATCACTTCTGCTCCGTGTTTTCTGTGTTTCTGACTTGCTTCAAATCCATATATTTATATATATATATAAACGTATATCTATATGAATATAAAGTTTTACTGCGCTGACTCTTGTGAGTCTTGGATGGGTCTCAGGTCTACGTCACCGGTTGAAGGGTCGGGTCCTGTCGGTTCAGCACCACAGCGGACGGACAGCTCTCTGTCAGGCGGCGGCGGCAGCATGAGTTTCTGTCCCGGCCTGGCAGCTGCCGGCGCTGGGGTTTCCCCTCACGGTCACTGCCGGTCAAGTTAACACAGCATCACACGCCGGCACGGATCTCCGGGTCCCTGTGAGCTCTGCGCGCGCTCTGGCTGTCTCTCGGTCAGGCAGTGTACCATTGGAGGGTGACACATTGATACAAAAATCCCACGCTTAACTGCTTATATACAGCCCAGACGAGTTTCCGCCTCCTGGTGCCGTTTTTCTCCGCTAGGTAGAGGCGGAATGAGACGTGATTGGCTGGTGTCACCTTACATGCCAGCCGACATGGGAAGAAGGGCGGAGTTAGTGGTGCGAGCACAAGAGGAGCAAGTTGTCAACTAAAGGATTGCATTTCCCCTCATGTATATATCAGCTGACATAATGATAAATGAGGAACACACTGCATATTTCAACAGGTCTAAAAGGAAAAAAACGCAGAGTTGATAACAGCCTGGGGCAGGTTATGGCGCTGGCCGGGAAATAATAACAACAGCGCAACACTTGTGCAGAAGGTGAGACATTAATTCATATTTTCCTGTCGAGAACAATCTAACAGCCCGACAGAGAAAAGGTCGTGCTGAACGAATACATGCCCACGGGCTTTGTACACGGTGTTGTGCAGTGATGCAATAATGAGAGCACCCAATTATGGCAGCAAAGGCGCATGTGAGGAAAGTGACATTTTTCACACGCCGTCTGACACGTCTCAGGACATCAGAGCCCAGTTTCACAGTGTCCACGCCGGGCAGCGGCCTCGCTGCAGGCTCATTACGACCTCAAAGACCACGCACCTAAATATAGGCAACGTTACCAAAAATAAGCTCAGGCATTCTCAGCTCATGCACGTTCAATAGGAGTAACCCATTATAGCACAACGTATTCGAAGTGGGCGTAATTTAAAAAAAAAAAAACCTATTGTGAGGTCTATTGTGGCCTATTTGTAAGAGACCCACTCTTGTCTCCAGGCAGGTCGACGCTGAAGCATCTTCATTCTCCCTGAGTCTCTCTTAACGCCCACCAGGACTCTAAACATAGAACCTGCAGAGCTGCTGACCCACGCGACCGCTCCTCCACTGCGCCCATTATCTGTTAGCGGAGAACAGATCCACCCGGGGTCCTCCGAGAGGCATTTTCAATTCATCCACCCTAAAAAGGGTAAATTGGTTACATTTAAAGACACCACGAACCACATTCCCACATTTACCTGCACACAGTGTTCATGATGTCTTCTTGGGTTTGATCCTCAGAGCAGGGAGGAAGGCCTACCCACTGTGGCTCTGTTTAATGACAGGAAAACGTTTACATCAACCTATGCTGCAGGACCAGTATTCCCTCTGTGCCATTCTGGAAGATAAATATCTGATCTAAAGATCTGACCTTCATCTCTTGTCATAATATTTCCTCAACATGTCCCCAGAAATGAATCATGGTGGAAGTTTGGTGGTTAAAAGTGATTGTTGGATACAGGCAACCTGCACATCAGCCCCTGTTCAGTGTATTCAAAAGAACAAGGGAAACAGACCGATATGGTTCACCTTGTTAGACCAGTCAGACCGGTACATTAATACGGTCTAAAGATATCTGGCCCACAATGATCCCGAAAGATGTCAAAGGAGAACTTGGATCGATGCGCCAGCGCTGACCATGTGTGCGTAAAATACGCGCGATACAAACAGACAATGGCAGAAGTAGAGTGAGAATGAAAAGCCACTGGTGACACCGATGTTTTTCTTTTTCCACTGTGGACATACATATGTTTCAGCGCCATCGTGAGAACACGCAGAGGCCAAAAATAACCAAGCTCACAAACAGCAAACATTCTGAAAGTGAATGAAAAACACTAGATCCTGATAACTTAAAGGTAAAGAGGATGGATGTGTGCATAATGTGTCGCTTAGCTCATCACACATTTAACACGTGGGAAGACAGACAGTCACACACTTATTTTTGCTCAGGTAAGGCCTCCTCTTGATCTGTGATTTTACACTTTAAAGCACAGAAGACTGTAATCTTCTGTTCCCCCCCTCTTCTCCCGCAGTGCGCACTCAACTCTCATTTCATAACACTTCAAAGTTGCGGCAAAGCCAAAGCTTGTTCAGCCCGCTCAACCCTCTCCTTGCCACATGCCACTTTATCTAGTGCTCTAGCGCCACCGAAAGGACGGCTGCGGTACAGGCAGCTGTGGGAGCCAGAGCAGTGCTGAGAGCCTGTTGCGCAGTACAGTATGTGACTGCAGAGCCGAGACCGCAGTGCTGTGATGGGAGAACATGGGAAGATGCCATTTTCACAGCCTCAGAGGGAAAGTGTTTGGGCTGCATTAGTGGAAAGCTCCACGTCTCGTGCTCGTATGAATGCAAAATTATTATTATTTACAAGAGACATCTACATCTGTCTGACAATTATATTAGAATTGGATAATATACAAATGTATGTAAAAATATAATTTTAATATCTTACAGTAGAGAAATATTCAAATATAAATATTTTTATTTCTCACATTAAATGCGTTATTTTAATGTAGAGATTAGTTTCTATTATATTTATTGTGGGCAAACGACAGTTAGGATGGAAACTGTTATCTGTAAGAAAAGTTTTTTTTTACTAATCATTTCTAAAATTTCATATCAATAATCAGTAAAGTGATCGTGGGAAAGTGAAAGTGACAGGAGAATATAACTTGATAATTGAACCAAAAATCTGTTTCTCTCCTTTCAACTTGCAAAAACTGTTATGAAAACTGAGAATGAATATTAATTTCTGATCTTGAAAATAGTCTTTTGACAGTCAAACCTATCAGATGGCTTCGTTAATTGTATTCAACACACAGGAACTGTCAGACAGAGTACCAGACAAGAATGTACGACCAGTATAGAGCCAGTGTGTGACAGACCCACAATGTGTGTGATAGCGTGCCTTCAGCAATTTAGCATCTGTCACATTGGGATGAAACGGAGTGAAACATCTTATGTAATCTGAACTTGGAATAGTGCAGCTGGTGTCTGCTGTTGACAGAACCGCAATGTACTCAGTATTCCCTCAGAACATAAAGTCTCAGGCCCAGCTCACCACTCCAGGCCTCTTTCAAGTACACATCAGACACCGTAACGTGATCACTAAACACAGATGCAAACACAGAAACCAACCGTCTGGAGTCAGGAGAGTGAATTATGATGTTACCCTGGAGTGGTCTCAGAGTTTTGAATCTTGAATCTGATATACAGTGGGTACGGAAAGTATTCAGACCCCCTGAAATTTTTCACTCTTTGTTATATTGCAGCCATTTGCTAAAATCATTTAAGTTCATTTTTTTCTCTCATTAATGTACACACAACACCCCATATTGACAGAGAAACACAAAATTGTTGAAATTTTTTACAAATTTATTAAAAAAGAAAAACTGAAATATCACACGGCCATAAGTATTCAGACCCTTTGCTGTGACCCTCATATATTTAACTCGGGTGCTGTCCATTTCTTCTGATCATCCTTGAGATGGTTCTACACCTTCATTGGAGTACAGCTGTGTTTGATTATACTGATTGGACTTGATTAGGAAGGCCACACACCTGTCTATATAAGACCTTACAGCTCACAGTGCATGTCAGAGCAAACGAGAATCATGAGCTCAAAGGAACTGCCTGAAGAGCTCAGAGACAGAATTGTGGCAAGGCACAGATCTGGCCAAGGTTACCAAAAAAATTCTGCTGCACTTAAGGTTCCTAAGAGCACAGTGGCCTTCATAATCCTTAAATGGAAGACGTTTGGGACGATCAGAACCCTTCCTAGAGCTGACTGTCCAGCCAAACTGAGCAGTTGGGGGAGAAGAGCCTTGGTGAGAGAGGTAAAGAAGAACCCAAAGATCACTGTGGCTGAGCTCCAGAGATGCAGTCAGGAGATGGGAGAAAGTTCTAGAAAGTCAACCATCACTGCGGCCCTCCACCAGTTGGGGCTTTATGGCAGAGTGGCCTGATGGAAGCCTCTCCTCAGTGCAAGACACATGAAAGCCTGCATGGAGTTTGCTAAAAAAACACCTGAAGGACTCCAAGTTGGTGAGAAATAGGATTCTCTGGTCTGATGAGACCAAGATAAAACTTTTTGGCCTTAATTCTAAGCAGTATGTGTGGAGAAAACCAGGCACTGCTCATCATCTGTCCAATACAGCCCCCACAGTGAAGCATAGTGGTGGCAGCATCATGCTGTGGGGGTGTTTTTCAGACGACTGGCTGCAATCGAAGGAAAGATGAATGCGGCCAAGTACAGGGATATCCTGGACGAAAACCTTCTCCAGAGTGCTCAGGACCTGAGACTGGGCCGAAGGTTCACCTTCCAACAAGACAATGACCCTAATCACACAGTTAAAATAACGAAGGAGTGGCTTCAGGACAACTCCGTGACTGTTGTTGAATGGTCCAGCCAGAGACCTGACTTAAACCCAATTGAGCATCTCTGGAGACCTGAAAATGGCTGTCCACCAACGTTCACCATCCAACCTGACAGAACTGGAGAGGATCTGCAAGGAGGAATGGCAGAGGATCCCCAAATCCAGGTGTGAAAAACTTGTTGCATCATTCCCAAAAAGACTCATGGCTGTATTAGCTCAAACGGGTGCTTCTACTAAATACTGAGCAAAGGGTCTGAATACTAATGGCTGTGTGATATTTGTTTTTCTTTTTTAATAAATCTGCAAAAATGTCTACAATTTTGTGTTTCTCTGTCAATATGGGGTGCTGTGTGTACATTAATGAGGAAAAAAGATTGAACTTAAATGATTTATAGTAAATGGCTGCAATATAACAAAGTGAACAATTTAAGGGGGTCTGAATACTTTCCACTGTAATGTCTAATGTGAGCCAGGAAACTCAGTTATATCTGAGATGATCGATTAATGCAAACAGAGTATTCATGTTTAAATAAAGTGGCAAAAAAGAATAATAAAAGCAAGTGCATACACTACCAAAAAGCAGAAAAAGAAATGACTCAAAACAGCAACTCCATCTGCTGATAAAGGCAGTGAGATGTGGTTGAAAGGTCCAGAAAAAGGTTGTACATCGACCACAAGCTGTAAAACGTCATTTTTCACTGTTAGAGACCAGCAGCTGTGTTCAGCTTGATCTTAGTGGGTTATAGTGGAGGGTATATTTATTTATTTATTTATTTTTTATTTTTTATTTTTATTTTTTTCAGTTTTGAATAAATTCAACACATTCCACCTGCAAGTACCACAACAGGAGTGCAGTCAATGAATCAAACCTCCGGTGGAAGACAACACACTGGCAGATGGTGCGGACAAAGGGTGTGAGGAACTTAAGGAGGATCTTTAGCAGCCCTGAGGCCATATTTTTACAGGAGAGACAACGCTGAAGAAAAACAGCAGGAGGTCAAGTCAGTCACTCAGACTGGGAGCAGAGATTTAACACCATATGGAAACAACAAAGCAGTGTATGCAAGAGAAAAGTCCAATATTCAGCTTCAGGAGGATCCACACTGCTCATAGGGCTGTCATAGTGTCAGACATCTCTATCTGCTCATTGACAAATTATCTGTTGAGCTATCCAAGCTCAAGGTCTTTGTCCCTTTAGGAAAAAAGTAAACTTTACTTTTCCTTGGTCTGACTTGTCTCTGAGTCATTCTTTTGGGTCCAAACCTTGTTTAACTGAGCCTTTACAGCATCGGGGGACCATAAATCTCACAGCCTATCAGCCGAATAACAAGCCCTCAACTCACCAGTCTGTGGAGAAAATCACACCAAATACCAGGTGGTGCCTGTCCAGCAAAATGTGTTGACAAAAAAAAAGTCATTTCAATAGTAGAGACAAGCTGAGAGATGTTGCTGTCCTCTGCTTCAGAGAGCTCACAGCAACAAAGAACATCAGGCCAGTGAGGCCAATGATGAAACAGAGGTTTTCAGCCAGCAGAACCAAACAGACCTTATTATAAATATATTCCAGAGTTTCAGGCTCTCAGTGCTGAGGCTGCAGATAAGATGGAGATGTTGATCAAGGCCCTGCAGATTCAGCTTCTTGGAAAGTCTTGTGTAAGCAAGATAAGGACAAATGGCATCATGGAGATGCCCGGCTGAGCAGAGGAACAGCAGAGGACAACTGAGTGACAGTTTGAGCTTTGACACAGGTTGAGAACCAACCAGGGAGCCAGTCTCCTGTGGCAAGACGAGATGTCCTGTCCCCTCAGGGCTTCCAATGACAACCGGCAGGCCTTCGTGTGGGGACAGAGGCAGCAGAGCTGTGATGGAGGGAAGTATTCACCTGGAGCAGGAGATGGTGCAAAACAACAACAAAAAAGGAAAACAACTAGCTGAAGAGCATTCCAGCAAATTCCTACATCTACTTCTTGTTTGGGACCTTTTTTAAATTCCAGTATGTTCTAAGTATAACAAAGATTTTTTTTTTTCTAACTGTAATAACAAACCAGGCCTTTTCAGTTTTATTTTGCTGGTAATAATAGGTAACAGTAAAATTGATAATTTAATAAAACTCGTCTTGAAATCCTGTCTTCACACACAAACGATACTGTAAGCCCAAACTTAGTCATGAGATCGTCTGATGTGTTGAGAAAAGAGTCACCGTCTCTGCTCAACAGCTCCTTTCTGCCCAGAAATAGTAACTTCCTCTTGCATCTCCTCTCAAGCTGTTGAGTTTAACTCCACCATATGATCTATAAATGAGTATCAGCTGAACGTGTGTAAAAGATGAGAGCAGGCCCATCATCTGAAACTAAAATGATGGCCTCCGGCCAGTCTAAATGAGTACAAGGAGAGTCAAAATCAGGTTTAATAAACTCCAAACCCCAACAGATGTCCAAAATAATTACCGCAATCTGTCACCCAAAGATAAAAATAGGTGATCTTTAAGTATTTTGCATTATTAATGGATTGCCGTAGTAGTGTCATCAAACACAGCCACCTCGAACCTCGGGTTGGTGCTGCAGATTTTGGAGGAGAGGATCAAAGGAATGAAGAGCCATTTTTAGACTCATCATAAAACAGGTCTGAAAATCATAATTTTTGTAAACTGGAATCTCAGTTTACAAAAATTATGGCAGCATCAGCATCCTATGTTGTTTAAGCAAACATACTAAGCTATTTCATCAAACAGATGCGGCCTGAAACAAACCGTATATGAAAATATACATGTATATCTAATGCGTGCTGGCAAGCTCTTTCAAAGTGGAGCCTGAGGAAATTACTGTACATAGGCACCTATGAGTGAACAAATCTATTTTAAAATATCAGTAAAGACATTGATGGCTAATTAATCTCAGAGTAGGTTCATGTATCAGATCATAAATATGAACATATTCAAGGAATAGCTCAACACTATTCTTACTAAAGCAATACATGACATCTACATTGTTTTATACCAACATTAATGAAGTGACAAACCGCCTCTCTATTCAAGGACAGCTTTATTGGAATGACACAGGGATTCAATAAACTGCTAATGTCAAAAGAAGATGAATTTGCTTTCATTTGGTTGTTATTTGTACAGTGTTATTGCCAATCTTCCTTCATCATCTGGAGAATGGGCACTAACAGTACTGAGGAAAACCCTGGTTCAATGAGCCCCAGAGGAACACATCCACCCTGGGCCTTGGGCAAGTCTCTAAATCCCTGCCCACTTGCCTATGACCCTGACCTCTGATCCCTTTAATGTGGCAAGTGGAATGAGATCTAAAGGATTCACCAAGGAAAGGGATCTTACATCAGCAGTGTCAGTGCCAGCAGCGCACTGAGGACAACACTGAGCAGAGTCGCTGAGCCACGAGTTCCCCCATTCCCATACTCATCATTGGTAAAGGTGCTGTGAACCACAGGTGCTGCAGTTTGCCCCTGGCAGTGCCTCAGGTCGGCACCCACACAGGCCGCATAGGCCATGGCGTGGGCGATGTAGTTCTGCTCCTGGACGCCCTGGAAGAGGTGGGCCATGGGTCCACGGGCAAGCACCGCCACATCCTCTCCGCTGTGGGTGGTGGACTCTGTGGGCGCTGCAGACAGCTGGATGTAGTCTTCAGTTTCTGGAGGACACAGAAATATTCTATCATATTCTTTTTGCATTTGTCCAGCAACAAAAACATAACAGTCAGTGTTTTCACATTACATTCCAGCAGCTTAATTGACTTTAAAGCTGCTATGATCAATATTTTTTTATGTTAACAATGCATCAACTACAGAGCTAAAAACATTAACCTATTCATCAGATGGACACAAACACAACACCAAATTAATGCTAATGTTGCTCTGTGTCTGCCAAAGAATCACCTTTTGGCATTAACACCTCAGCCACAACTTCATAAAGTGATAGTATGTCTAAGTTGTGGTTGCAGTTTGTTGCGTTGTAGATTGTTGTTGATTTACTTGTAACATGTATTTGATTATCATCCATATTACCTCAACTGAGCTGTCAGTTTCTGTCATGGTTTATCTAAATATTTATGAAAATTAAATCACAAAAAATGTCAGAGAGAGAGACAGAGTGGATGTAATTACATTATAAGGAAAGGTCACTCTGTGTTACAGGATATGGATCTAAATGCAGTAGGGTAAAATCTAAAGGCCATTCCAATTTTTTTGGAAATTGTTTTCTCTTTCTCACTGTGTGTTTCCAGTTTTTCTGTCCTTATATGGGCTCAAGCTATGGAAAATAAAGAAATAGCTATGAATTACTGACTGTTCAAGGAGAGTTGGAACTTGTCAGGAAATGGGAGAAATGTTAATGAAAGTATCTTACTGGTGTTGACATTGCGGATGTCAGGACGCTTGCCATTGATGATTTTGTGTCCGGGTCCGTTGCCATACATCAGCGTGGTGTAAGGCAGCATGTCCGTACCCCACAGCGGTGATTTACCTGGAGAGTAAAGAAAGACCATCAAACTTTATCTTTGAGTTATCGTTTTCTTTTTTGTTGCTTCTTTCTGCCTCAGTTTGCTAAACACATGCAAAGATGCATATACACACAAACACAAACACAAACACACACACACACACACACACACACACACACACACACACACACACACACACACACACACACAAAAGAGAGGTCTTTGGATCCCCAGGGTGCTGCAGGGGGTCTAGAGCTTGTTCAATATCTCGGTGTTTCTCTCCAGATGAGCCATTAGCCTGGCGAGTCTCCCCGCTGATGAAGAGCTCAGAGTTTCACAAGCACATTAATCACTGCTGCACCGCTGGGAGGAAGAGGAGGAGGGGGGGAGGGTAAAATGAGGACAGGGCAGGAGAGAGGGAGAGCAGAAAGGTGGGAGCAGCAGAGGGTAACACAAGTGCACAATCAATTTGCCTTCTGAAGGCTGATACTGATGCATCACTGGAGTGAATCTTTAAATGTGACAGTTTTCATACCAGGAAATTTTTTAAAATTTTGGGCAGGGTGGAGAAACAGCACGTTTGAAACTAAAACTTAAATATTTAGAGCTTTCTGAGAGATGCTTCAATGATAATCAAAGAAGGAAAAAAAACTTAAAGAGATTAGCAGCTGTGGATGGTTATCTTAAATCAAACCCTGTTTTTGATATCATTTATGCATTTCCTGTAATAGCCCAGTGTGTTTAGATATTATGGTTGCTTCTTTTCATAGTAGTTTTTATTGGTAGTGGCAGTCTGCGCCACATTCACACTGCACTCCTACGTACAAGGGATTCACTTGTACGTAGTAGTGAATCCTACGTACAAGTGAATCCAAAGTATGTCAATGCTGAAATCTGAATTAAAAGATTTCAGCATTTAATTCAGTGTTATTGTTTGTAATTTTATCTCAGCCTCACTCTTATTATTATTATTACTGCTAATACTAACCCAACTTTAGGTTTCCTATTTATGCTGCTAAAAAGCATCCAGCTGACAAAAGACGAGGTGGCTCTTACTGTGAAAAGTATAACAGGAAGTGCAATGTATTGTATTTATTGTTCATCAGTCAGTTGCATCTACAAAACAGGACACGATCATTTTCTGTGTTTAAATGACAGCGGATCCGTTTTTAACAGTGCACAGTGAGCTGTGAGATGAAGAGCTGCAGGCAACAGGCTGCACACCACAGACTCTACAGCAGCATAACCACCCACCACCTGCCACCCTTCCCCACTTTTGTCATACAAAAAAATCCATTGCCTTTTTATATACAGCCTATGGTTGCCTCTGAACATAAAAGGAATTACATTTCCTACAAAACATATTTGTTGTATAGAAACATAATTTCTAGGAGACAAGGTTCAGTAATCATGGATGTCACCAAATCAACTGTTACATTACAACTTCAGTAGGTGTTTGGATGAAGAGATTTTGAATGAAAGATGAAAAAAAAAAAAGGTTAGCCACTGAATGAATACCAACTTTGTTCTCTGCTCTCTTACATATATAAATGTAAGTTGAACGAAACAGGCCGGCTGATATCTGATATCTAGTACAATACAGACAAATGAATAAATCATTTTACCCCTTGATATTACACTCTGTCCCTCTGTGAATGTGGTAGGTTCATCTCAGGTTTTTTAAACCAACAGTGACGGAGAGGAGACAGAAAGCTGAAGGAATAAAGGTAAGGAGCAAGTGAGGCTGACAAAGAGGCACTCAAAGAGGAGATTAACAGGTGAGGAAGACTGACAGAGTGAGAAGAACTTAGAGAAAATAATGTAAGTGAGAGAGGGGCGTCGATGTCGACAGCCAGAGACAGGTAGATGGAAGAGAGACGGGGAGAAAGCAAGGGACTGAAATAGAAAGGCGAGGGACAGAAAGGCTGCTGGCTATATGTGTTTACGCGGGCTGTAATTGCAGGGGAGAGAAAGCAGAGGAAATGTCAAGCTGCTGGTAGGAGAGGCTCACCGAAGCTGAGAGGAAGCTGGCAGCGCACTGAGAGGCATCACACACACACACACACAAAAAGCACAAAATGCCACCTTGGGTGTCTATTGTCATGGGATGTAAACACACCTGGAGGGGGAATAGCTGGCTGGAGCAAAGGATGGAGGGAAGAAAGGAGGAATAAGGGAAGGATTTTTCACATCTCAGAGGAGGTAAACGCTCTTGTTATGAGCAGGAAAAGCACTGAGCAGATTCATGCCTGCATCTTGCAACTCAATTTAGAGGACAGAAGTGAAGTCAGTTCATAATTACCCAGAATGCTTTGCCCTCGAAACGGGAATCCATTGAAGGTAACAGGGTGAGAGTGGTCAGCCATTACTACAGTGAGAGTTTCATGCTCTTTGGTGAGTTCAAGGCCCTTAGCGATGGCGTCATCAAAAGCAACCGTCTCATGGAGGGCCATGTACGCCCGGCCAGCGTGGTGAGCCTGGTCGATGCGCCCACCTGACCACAGAGGGAGGGAAGGGTTCAAGATGATCACTGGTATAAATAATGGTTTCTGGTACTGGTTGGTACATACTTTGGACTTCTCTCAAATGACCTGACCATTAACTCTAAGTGTCTTGCATGACTTGGGACTGTACTCTGACTGGTCTACTGTGACTTCAGATTTGACCTGGACTTGTCTTAAAGGAGTTGAGACTTGTCTTGGGTGACTTGGCTTGAACTTTCTTTGTTGACTGCTCTGCAAGAAAACATCCCAGAAAGTTCTGGAGTTGAAGTAAATTCCAAATCTGAGACTCTGAGATTGAATTTCCCTGCATATTGTTAGAGGTGAGATGACAACTTATTTCACATAGAGGAGACTCTGAAAAATATCTCTTGGAATAAAACATAAATTGGGAAAGGGGTCCCACAGTCTCCAGCAGAGAATCAAAGCTGAATTTTAAATCAGCCCTCTTGCTGGGAGATCTAACTCCTATAAACATTTTTTTTTACTTTACCAAATTCTTCCAGCACTTGTCCTCTTCACCAGCCATACCAGAAAGTGAAGTAGACTGCGTTTAATAAGTTGTGGTCTCAGTGAGCTGTCAGTGATTGGGTGCACCATATGTCTGCTTCTATTTATACATTTGCCTGTTATTTTAAAGTCATTGTTAAGACACTCAGTTGCATTACGGAGTCCCCGGGCAGCTGCCTCAGATTAAAGGAGAGATGAATGAGGAGGCAGCAGTGTGGAACAAAAACACTCCACTCGCACACACACTGCGGCAAACCCACTGAGCTGCATGCAGAATCAATGTCAAGTCAGCGGATCCACTCCAGGTACACACTGTTCTCTGACCTCATATATTCTGGGGGTTGTCGCTATATAGTAGATGCCATGAGGATCACCTCAAACGAATTCAGTGTCAGTGATGAAGATGCTGTTTTATGAAACACATCTTGATGTTTTAGCAAAGCACAACAATTACTGTGTTATAATCGTAATGATTCAGTTGATCCACCTGGACCAACTATGTATTCGTTTCCTATTTTCAGCAGAACCTTTATCTACCAGGGGATTTTATCATCCAACCTTTGATTGATGGAGTAATTGATTAGAAATGTGTGGAAGGTGGTAGAAGCTCTTGTCCTCACCCTCCACTAGCAGGAAGAAGCCTTTAGGGTTTTTCTGGAGGATGCGGATGGCCTTTTCTGTAGTCTCGACAATGGACGGGTCCTTGCTCGGGTCCCTCTCCGCTTCGAAGCGTAGATCACCAGGTTCAAACAGAGCTGTGGGGTGAGAGGGGGAAAAAAAAGATTCATCAGCCAAAGCTTTGAGCAAAAATACAGTATATCCATTTCATCAGCTTCCAGTGGAGGTGCAGCAACAAGGAAAGTCCCATCCTCCTACTATTACTATTTTCAGCACACAGGAAGGGATAAACCACACTGCAGGGGATCCAAAATCCAGTCTCTACTGCAGCAAAAGCTCAGTCCGGAAACAGGATGACGACTGAATCTCCTCCGCACCATCACCGTCTGCTGACATGATTCATCAAACTCGCTCTACACTTCCTCCCCAGCTAGATAGAGCAAAGTTGGAAACTAGCTGGTGAACATATTGGAGCATTTAGCTGCTAAAGAGCCAGATACTTTCATTCTGGACCAGGTGGAGATCAAAAACAGAGCAAATAGTGTGAATATTGGACTTAGATTTGTGAGATGGACACCAACAACAGGATTTCAAATGAATGCTAATGCTAATTGTGCCCCATGTTTGCTGGATGTAAAAATAAGCACAAATACAAGGTGCAAGGTTTTACACCTTGAAAGCATGATGCAGTCAGTTGCAGCAGTTTGAGAGAAAACACGAGTATTAAAGACATGACGAAGCCGGTGACACCACATTGATGTTGTGTTCTTCAAGGGTCTGATGGGAATGCTTTACCTTTATGTGCCGCTCTGCTGGCAAGGAGGTTAAAAAAAAAAGAAAAAAAGAAACTCACCCATGAGGTAGTCCGTGGTTTCAGGGTCAACAGCATCAAAATCTGTTTTATTCCACACATAGTGGGCTACCTGTGAGACACACAGGACATACGCATTTACACTCTGAGTGGGAGGAAGATAGTAAAGGTCTCTGTGCTTTTTATTAGTCACTGCCTGCTGTACATTGTCAAATACTGACAATTTTACCACCTGACAGTGTTTCTATTTACAATCTGTAGCAATTTTAAAATCCATTATAATTTGACAATCCACTGTCAAATTTAGTGTGATACACTGATGCTGAAAAACAATGACACCATGGCTGAGAATTTCACACTCTGTAGTGTTCCAGGTGATGGTCTTACAGATACTGTACTGTGATGTCAAAACAGAAAGTCACTCTGGTGATTTAAACACCACACAGCTCCTTTCATCAAGTGCTTTGCTTGTGAACAAGTGTGTTAATCCTGACTGCCACTTCTCCCTGTTAACAAGCAAACAGTGTATCTGCTTTTAAAAATGTAACGTACCATTTTATAAGTTTCCAGAAAATCTGCTAAAGGAAATTCAAAGTAATGCGTGTTTCCATCCACTAATGTGAAAATATTAGAAAGTGGTTCCTTGAGATAAGTAGCTGGTGGCACTAATTCTCCAGGGATGTGCCATTAAAATGTTTTCTTGGTCACTGTGTCTGTGCTACCTTTCCAATTTTCAAGCTCTGCCACTCATTGATGAGATTGCGCCCGTCTTTTCTTTTGCCCCTGGAGGAGTAATCACTGGGGTACTCTGGGTCCTTGGTGCCTCTGGGGGTCATGTACTTTCGGCCACCACCAATGATCACCTGGAAACACACACACACACACACGCACACACACACACACACACACACACACACACACACACACACACACACACATAATCACATTCAATTTAACAGTCCTAAAATAAAACTTTAAAATGCTAACATCAGAATGATACAGGGGCAGGGAGTCGTACATCTATGTCTGTGTTTCTGATGAGCTGAGAGGCGATGTCGGTGCAGCCGTCCCTTTTGGCAATATCAGGCATGTCGGCGTCACTGTACCACTTCCTGCTGGCGCTGTGGGCGTAGCTGGTTGCTGGAGTAGCATGTTGCACCCGTGTGGTTGTGACAATCCCAACAGACTTACCTACAAGATCAGTTTGTGTCATGATTAATATACAGTACAGTAGAGGTATATTGGCCTCAAAAGCCAAAAAGTCTTTCCCTTGTGGATACTATATATTATGGTTATGTTGTGGAATGGGGAAGTAAATAGTATTTAGTAATTATGAACAGTTGTTGTCCTTCTAACCATATTCATTCCCAGAATTCCTCTTTAAATCTGGATGCTGAGATGAATGAGTTGGAAGCAGCACACTTCATCAGACTTCATGTGTTTTCACTGGGATTGTCTCACTTTCCTACAAACATCCATAGATGTAAAATAAACTTTCAAATTCAGTGTTGCCAGTATCACATTAAAAAACACTTGCACACAGAGGCTTTAAATAGTTTCAGAGTTTTAGAGTATATTTTGTTTCTGTCTGAAAACTTCAATTAAATCTAGGAAAATTAAAGCTAGGATTGCATCATGCTGCAGAGCAAAACACTGCACCCTGGATGCTTTGTATATTCTGGATGCTTTATTGCCATCTATTGATGGGCATGTGAGGGCTTTGCTAAAAGAAACCGTCTCTAAAATGTGTTTTTATGACGTCAAACAGAGTCCTCCTCAGGTCAAAGACACAAAATACATTCCTTGGACTATGTAAGGCGCACACATTCACACACCTGGTGTCAGTCTCAGCTGTGCTGGGGTCAGGGCCATGGCAAGCTACATGTGTGTTGTGAGATATTTACAGCCGTTGATAACAGTGGAGCACGATAAGAGTCAGGATAAGAGTGCTTCCCTGTGCAGCACATTATCCTGCAGTGTAACCCGCGGGCCGCGGGCTGCTGTTGCTCCCAGCTCCCAGGTGGCCCCTGTAATACCACTCTGATGGAGCACTGCAGCTCACAGCAGAGCGCTCAGCTGTAAAATCGGGTTTTGCTGAAGCTGTATAAGACCTGAGGGAATCTTCTTTTTTTTTTTTTTTGTCAGGAGCCAGAGCTAAAGTGTGATACGACAGGGCACCACCAAATCCCATTTGTTGCTTCAATCATAGAACCATTTGAAAACATCCTGCATTATCATCCCCTCGGTATCGTCAGCAGTGTTTTATTAGGATAATTTTTCAGTATTAATTGTATAAATACGCTGATTTAAAAGTTTGTATTTCTGCAAGTTGACGAACAACCTGAATATTTTTGAATTGATGGAAAAAAAATGTTTTGGGCAATTCAGAGGTCTGGAGCCAGACCTCCGAACTGCCTGATTGAAGACCTGTTCAAAAACGAATAGTCTTTTACTGTTCATTCAGTTGTGACACTGAGGCAGTACAGAATGACTTGCTCTCTATCAGATTTAAAACTTAGTAAAACAATGATTAGTACTGACTTTGTCATTTTACTCCACTTATACAATACAATAACCTTACAATTACATCTTTGATGCAAAGATCCACCTGAAGTCTGACCAAATCTTGTTTCAAACATTATTCCCTCTAACAGACTGTTCTATAAAAGAAACAAAGGTTATCACTGTTATTAGATTATTATTATGACCCAAATGTCATCATTTCAAATCCCCAAAACATGAAATATGTGTGAGAGGTGAGTGGGAATGAGTAATGCTCTTCCCTTGTTCGCTCTGCTGAGTCTCTTAAAATTATAAAAAGACTATGACACTACACATATTCTTTTTATTTGCTTGTTTAAGCACCATTTTGTTTGTTTGTTTGTTTGTTTTATATTGTTCTGTTAGTCTTACCAGCGTCTTTGGCCCACTTCAGAATGGACGTGACCTCGTTGCCCTTCTGAGTCTTGCAGACTCCGTTGCGAGCCGCTGCACTCACTCCGATGACGTTCAGGTTGGTTTTCACTCCACACAG
The DNA here is from genome assembly GCF_017976425.1 of Toxotes jaculatrix. Lineage (NCBI taxonomy): Eukaryota > Metazoa > Chordata > Actinopteri > Toxotidae > Toxotes > Toxotes jaculatrix. The sequence goes on along the minus strand of NC_054402.1, from coordinate 22,877,910 downwards.
ATATGCTGTGGCTGTGGCTGCACTGTCTGGAATCTGGAAATCCACGCTATAGGTCTGCACAGCACACACACAGGACACACACACACACACTTAAAAATGAGCTTGAATAAAATATACTGTTGGACAAATATGCATAAACATTATTGTTCCCTGAGTGGGAAATTGCTCTTGCACCAGAAAATAATAATAACAGAAAAGAAAAAAAAGAATTTAATGAGAAATGAGCAAATGAGGCATTAAATTCAACATAAGCAGCAATTACAGCCGTGTAATCTATCAAGTAAATGGAACCATTACAATGAACTGCAAATTAATCTTTTAGACATCTGCATACATTTTTATTTCTGTTTTTGCTTTGACTTTTTCTTTGACTCTTAATTTGTACCCACAAATGATCAAGTAATGTATGATTGGATCTTTTCAGTGTCATTTTGTCTTGAAACTGTGTTTTATCTTTGTAAAACATTTGACAAACGTCTATCGAAATGCTAAATTAAATTTGAAATGCATTATTCATTTGCACTGATAACAGAATAGATGTAGGGTGTGCAGAACTATAGCAGGATGGTCAACTGAGACAGAAAATAATAATGTGTTCTGGGACTATAATTATGATTAATAATACAGTGTATGACAGGAAAATACAAAAGGCATAAAAACATGAATGTATATTGTTGAATGTATATTTGGCTTGAAAAAGCTTTAGCTAAGGTTAACCAAGGCTATCTCAGCAGCTAGCTCTCACTTTAGGCTTTTGATTTATAGCTTGCTAAGGTTTGTTGATTGTCTTCATGTGGCAGAGACTGCAGTAATGCAGGTGTCATTTACATACTTGTGTTCAGGTACCTGGTTTTATGTCCATTCATCCATCTGAACGTGTGTGTGTGTGTGTGTGTGTGTGTGTGTGTGTGTGTGTGTGTGTGTGTGTGTGTGTGTGTGTGTGTGTGTGTGTGTGTGTGTGTGTGTGTGTGTGTGTGTGTGTGTGTGCATACTTTAGCCAATCCCACACTGGGGAAGGTGTCCATGGTCATCACTGTCTCCTCTCCCGTCTGGTTCTGCAGCTGTCCCTTGAGGATACGAGCCGCTGTGTAGGTTGTGATTCCCATGCCTGATGCACATAGACAAATACATCAAATACATATGCACGCATGCTTCTAGTCTTTTTGCAGTCAAACAACAACTTCCTCTGTCCTAACTGAAGCGTCCCTCTGTAATTTGTTCAAGTCTTTATTCCTTATTCTATCATTGTATCCAGTCACATTTTGTTTTCTTTAAATCATTTGTCTCTTTTTTTGAGACAGTAAACAGCGTGGACAGGTGGCAAAATTCCTTAAAAACAAAAAGTGGGTCAAGCAGTAATTCCTGAACCTGCTTGTCTTACCTACTCAGCCAGGCAAAGGTGCCTTGTGTGAGGAAATGACAGTGTTGTGTATTTTTACCATCTCCTAGGAAGAACAGGATGTTCTTGGCAACATTAGTGTTGAGTTTCCTGTCCAAAGCTGACTGCAGTGTCTTCCGGGCTTGTGACCTCCAGAACTCAGGGTTCTCCTCTTCAACTACAGGTGAACACACAAGTTAGACCGATGTTAGTCCAAAAATATCGGTTATTAGTAGTTAAGTAGTTGCTATGAACTGTAGTATTGGTATGTTGTTGTTTTTTTTAAAGTCAGACCGGTTAAACCTCTACTTTGGGGAAAGGGTTGTAGAGTTACAAAAAAAAAAAGAAAGATAATTAAACTACAGCACAAATATCTCAGTACAGCTGTAACTTTGTTCTTTAAGCAAACATGTGACAAATACAGAGCGTCAAAGAGCCGTTCTGTGCATCCTGCAAACATCAATGAGAGCAGAATTAAAAAGCCAGCTGACTGCTCTTTGTTCAGGCCTTGGGGACTTGAACGTGTCTATTAGCATGTTTGTTTGTATCAGCACCTGTCACACCTCCTTCACATGCTCTCTCATCTACTGCAGTTTATCTCTCTGAGCTCAAACAGGTAGGTTTTTAAAACAGTAGTCCACTAACACGAGTGTGCTGATTTGAAAAGTTTGGAGGCCCCTTTCAAAACAAGTAGGAAAGTGTATAAAAAGTGTAAATGACTGCAAAGGATGAAAGGAAATGTGGAAGCTGCGGAATCAGTAGGGAGAAAGTGAGAGACTGAAATGAGGGTAAAAACAGAGCAGAAAGTGAGAGGAGATGATCGAGTTTTAAAACAGCACATAGAAAAATAGAAAAGAAATCTGACTCCAGGGTAAAAAGGTAGGCATCATACATCAAGCTCAACATTTTCAGGCCACTGTGATGTTATCATTTTAAAAAAAAGGCCCAGATGAGCTGGTTTCTGTGAATGCAAGAGAAAGACGTATAGCGATTTATGTGCATTAGCTGCAGAGTTATTTAATCCAAATATTTAATGAAGCTGCAATGGAAGCCCTGAAAGAAAGCTGAGGTGGAAACACTGAAAGGGGCCTAAGGTGAACCATTTATGAACAAGGGCAGTTGTGGGATAGTAGAGCTGATCGGGTTTTCTTTTTTCTGTGCTGAAAGGAGGCGATGGGAGACCTGAAGGGGTTTGAGTTGAGTGCGGTCAGTCGAGGTGTGAGCACTGAAAGGTGATGAAATGTCAGTTGAAGAGAAATTAAATAATGCAGCAGAAATGTAAGCTTATGTGTAACCACTGAAAGCAGTTGAACTGCCATGTGAAAAACAAAAGATGAAAGCAGCTGGAAAAGTCAGCTGAGGTGTAAGCAGTGGAATTAGACAGTCAGCAGTTGAAATGTTAATTTAAGTGTAAAATCTGCAATTAGTTGTCAGCTGAAGAATAATCAGTCCAAGTGTCAGGTAACAAGTGGATAAAGCTGCAGCGTCAGTGAGTCTAAGTTATTAAGACAGAAAAAGACAGAGCAAAAAACTTTAACTTAGAGATTAACTGAGAAAAAAATTGATGCTGAATTAACATAATAGAGAACAAAAGGTGGATAATGGTCTAAAGTTTGAATGATGTTTCTAATTGAAAGTATGAATGAGTTTTAAGGGGCTGAAGACAATTTGAAAAGGTTCAAGGATGGGTTCAGTTCTCAGAGTCTGATCATTCAAAAAGCAGCAAAAAAAAAAGGTGAAAAAGATTTTTTAAAAATAATGAAAGACCAAAAAAATCTGGATAGAAGCACAGATCCTAAATGAGCAGAACATTTTTGGTTTGCAGAAGAAAACAGTTGGAACCTCCAAAGAAGTGTCCAAAATAGAACAAGTTTAAGCATAAGCAAACTAACAATCACAACAAAGTCAGGTCTTGTTTTTTTTTCTTGCCTTTGGCCCTGGATGATCCACATGCCACCAGCAGAGACAGAACCAAGATGGCCACTCTTGTCGACTCCATGGCCAAGCGCAGGTTGGAGACGGGCTCCTCTAACCTTCCCAACGATCACCTCCGTGGCTGAAATAATGCTTGTCTCCAATCACACCAGCTGTCAGTCATCTTTAATAAGGTGTCATAAATACATAATGACCCGCAGGCCTTTGGTAAATTTATGACTGCTGACTGAAAAGACTGCCTCGTGGTTGGATTGGAGCTGAAAACTGGTGGAAAAGAGACATAGAAATGCAAATGTAGCTAAATGATTATATATTAGAAATTAATATTATAAATGATTGGTAAATGTAGTTGAGATTTGTCCACTTGATCCAGTAAACAGTATTTGAGAAATAGTCAAAATATATAAGGTATTAATTATTAACAGTACTGTTAATAGTACACTTAAAGCTTTAATGATAGTGTTTCACGATAGTGTGGATTTAGGACATATTTATGACACTGTGCTAAAGATCATAGATTGCAGCTGTTTCCAAACAGCTCTGGAAAGAGTGTGTGTGTTTGTGTGTGTGGTTTCTGATCATAAATGAACTGTATCTGACAGATAATGCAGCGAGGGCTACGATTATGTAAGTGAGAAAGACAGAGTCCACGGGGACTGAGCTGAATGGCACAGCCATCTATTTTCCAGTGAATACATCAGCAAGAGAAGAACGTTTGTATCGTCAGTCGTGTTTTGTTCTATTGCTTGTTCCAAAATTTCTCCATTGCTGACACTGAGAGAAAAATAGGTTTCATGGCAACTGATGCAAAGAAGCCTGTTTCAGTTCTAATTCAACAGGTACCATGCGTCACACACCACTAATGGGACATTTATCAAAGCTATTTTGATCACCTAATGTTCCCAGTGAGTTCAGTGATTAGCCTTGCAAATGTGGACAGGACATAGATGACGAGGGCTGTGGTAATTTTTTAACATGCAAAGTGGGTTCAACAACCTGAGTTTGCAGGGGATGAGAGAGGATTATATATTTCTCTGAGCACTGTAAATGGAAGCAGGTAGAGCTACTACGAGGACAGAGAGGATTCAATGCACTGTCTGTGGGCATCTCATAGTTATAACCCTCACTCATAATGACGAGAAAAGAAAATAATATAGAAGACATTAAAAAAAAACAAAAAAGCACGTCTCTGCAGCTTCATATTTCCTTACGTTTTAATTGCCGATGCCAGAGGCCTTCCTCAAAGACTGAGTAGTGTTAATGCGTAGGACACGAAAGACCCAGGACCATGCTCCTCATCTGATTCATCAATTTTATTCAATTAAACCCTCAGCTCTGTGCTATTCCATAAAGCTATTTGCTTTTAACATTTTTCTGGTGTCAAAATTGTTATTAAATCTTTGCTTCCTAATGTTTATTGAGTCAGCAGAGACTCGAGGCACAGTGGTGTGCAGGTGGTGGGTAATAGAAGCTAATGCATTCTCCTCTTTGGCTTCTTGGTGGCACTGTTGTGTGACTAATGCTATAAACAGACAGCTAACAGTTTACAGTGAGAGACATCAGTGGTATTTTGGTAAATCAGAGAATTCACAAGCAGAATTTGAACATGAGTGTGCCGATGCTGGTTCAGAGGGTGTGAACCTAACAGCTGACAGTGGACTGCTGCACACATTGAGGGTTAATTTCAGTATATGATAAACTTGAATACATATATTAATAAAAAGTGTCTATTAAAGTCTGTTGTTTCTGCTTAAGTGATAAAGAAAACCTAAATATAAAATTTAAGCCATTTAAGCCAAATATGTGAATCATTTTAGAGAAGATAAAAGTGAATCAGTCACTGTACATAAACAACAACTCTTTATTCAGTTTCATTTAATAGCACAACATTGTGTTACCTTCAGTGAAACACAGGGTTTATGACTAAATATGACCTTGAACAAACTATGCCTCCGTCACACAATCAAACACACAAAGCTCAGAATGAGAGTGTGACAGCTGAATGGGTTGGTGTAGTTACACGGTGAGGGGTGAGTCGAACCGGCCGACATGTTGTCAATGATGCTGGTGAGGAGACCACACTGTGTCCTCACTGGGGTGGGACTCAGCAAGCAGGCGGGACGGCAGCCTGTTGCACACACCCGCTGCCATCTGCTACAGATTTATGATTCATGATGATATGATGTAGGCTCATTACTTAACTGTACACACGCTGGTGTATGTGTGTGTTTGTGTGCAACTACAGTGATTCCTGTGGGAATAAATGGGTCATGGCAGCAATTACTTTTGCCTGTGTGCTAAATACGAAGCTAACTCCGGAAAGTAGTTGGCGTAGAATAAAGACAGGACACAGGGAAAAAAATCTACCTACCAGCACCTGTAAAGCTCAATGATGAGCATGTTTTATGCTGTCTAAGCTTAAGTGTGTCCCTTTGTGTGTCTGTGTGTGTGTGGGTGGCACTTCTGTGGATGCTGCTATGGTTGTGGCAGACGAGTGTTGTTCATGTTCAGTAACTGTGGCAAACAGGACATAGGATGAGCCTAAACCCCCATGTATGTCTGAAAATAGCTTTCAGTGATGGTAAGGATGTCTTGCTCTGAGTGCTCTGATGGTGTGTGGAGGTCAAAGCAATCAAGTCATCATTTAAGCCCTCCACAGTTGGCTGATTGCTCACGTATTTACAGGCGCTCAGTCCACTCTCAGCAGATGTTTTTCAGGCTAATACCATGTATTTAAAAATGGAGTCTGTGAGATTCAGGATGGCTCTGGGTCACTTTCTCAGTCACAATGTTCTGTTTTTGTCCTCTGACCATCGTAAATATTGTTGAAATCTATTTTAACAGTTGGAATTTCACTCCTTTCTCCAAAAACGACGACGACATCTATTTCGAGATACAGCTTTTGCCGAATGTTTGATTGTGACACCACAGTGTGCTGTAATATATGGCCTCAAATGAATGACTTAAAAAAGGACAATGCGTGTAAAGTTTGTCGAGTATGTTAAAAGCTAAGTATGATCCAAACAGCATGAAATCACATATCAGCTGGGGTCTGTAAACAAGCTGTTCTCTTTTTTTTTTTCAGGACCTGAAGTACACACAACCAACCGTGACAGTTCGTCGCCAGCAGAGGGCGCTAAAGAAAGAAACACAACAAATTCTTCTTACTGAAGAAGAAGAACCTGTCCATTACCACATCCCCTCAGTTCCGTTTGCTAGCTGATAGTCCATAGAGCCGCAAGTATGGAGGAGGCAAAACAGAAAGAGAATAAACATCCCGAAAAGACTGATGAGAAGGCGAAGGACAAGGAAAAGGGCCAGCAGCCCAAAGATAAGGATAAGGAGAAGAAAGAGGAGCAGGAGCTGGTAAGTGGGGACATTTTTCTCATTCAAATATGTGCTAAGTAACGTCACAGAAGCCAGAGGTGTTATTTTGCCTTAGTCACTGCCGCTTTGACAACATGGTTGAGCAGGCCGAAGTCAGTGCCCTTAAAGAGAGACGACAAATGGACTTTCATTTACCGTGTGATGATTTCTCATATGAAATTGCGCCACTGTGACTTATTTATGTGTTGTGGACCTTTATAAATCTGCAGAGAAACTCACCCGTTAGCTCACATTAGCTTAGCCCAACTCAACCGGTAAGCTACCGTTAGCTTGCTAGTTGTTATCGCAGCTGTACTGTCATCAGTGTTAGCTTTGCTGCCTGCAGTACGAGGATACCAAGCTAGCTAAGGTTAGCACTGGGCAGCGTACTGTATGACACAGCAGCAAATGTGTATTGAAATAAACGATCACACCACACAAACAACAGTTACCTAGCGTTAACAGCAGACTGTAACAAGAGACTGATTTGGCAGTTTAGCTTGTAGCCGTCTGTATGGATTAGCCATAGCAAAGTGTCACGGGCCATATTATTGATTTTCCGTTTTTTAGTGGTCATGGTCATCTGAAACTTTATACAGACTTGGAAATGTATCATTTTTGTTTTTATACCGTATTGTAATCAATATTATAAGTTATAGGTTACGGTAGCTAAATGCACCAGCCAGGCTTTCACTGTTAAGTTGGACATTAACATTAGAAATAAAACTAGGACTAGTAAAATCCATCACGGTCAAAGCTTAGCTACATTCATTAGTGGTAGCTGATAGACAGTTCTCTTCCTAACTGCTTATGCCAAACAGCAAACAATTCTTACCATCATGCATCTACAAGGTCATTTGGTTAAGTTTGTTGTTCATGATTTAGTGCCCACGAGTACTTAGTTTTATAACAAATATTCAACAGTACACTATGCTGCAGCAGTTGTCACATAGTAGGACGTGCAAAGTATTAATGCTTCGTTCCAACAAAGCACCAGAAGAAAATAAACATTATCACTGCTGTCATCACATTATCAGCTTAAAACCTTTTGATGACAAAAGCAGTAGTGACTGGTGAATCCTTTATTTTAATTTTTATGCTTTTTGATTTGTAATGATGTTGTTCTCATCTTTCACAACTTCAGTCAGAAGAAGACAAGCAGTTACAAGAGGATCTGGAGATGATGGTGGAGAGACTGAGCGTGAGTATTAGATTTAAAATTTTTATTTCCTCCATGTGTCAGGGTGTAACATCTTTTAGTATTAACATCTATTACGAGACAAAAAACTCACCGGTTTCTACACATTGGCAGGAGAAGAACACAGCACTCTACCGTCCTGCATTAGAAGAGCTGCGCAGACAAATCCGCTCCTCAACCACCTCCATGACCTCAGTACCGAAGCCCCTGAAATTCCTGCGCCCACACTATGGCAAGCTTAAAGAAATCTACGAGGGCATGGCTCCTGGAGAGAACAAGGTAAGGTTCTGATGCTAGCAGAAAAAAAATAATACAGCCTCCATGCAGGTGTATGGAATTGAAACTACAAAGAGCTGTTTTTTTTGTCCTTGATAAGAAATGGAAGTTACCATTGTTTTACCCAGAATAAAAATAACAGATATTCATGCATGTTTGTGTGGCATTTGATGAAAACCCAACTTTAGAATGAGTTTAAATCAGTGGTTCAGTATCAAATGGCATCATAAGGTCTTAAATTTATTGACTGACTGCCAAAACTATCAGGATAAATGTTAAAGCTCCCTCACTTTTCAAAACACTGACATTAAAAACACACACATGAAATCAAGCTAGAAATCGCAAGAAATCCACCAACTTGTTGTGTGGCCATTAAATGACTCAGATTCTGATTTGCAGAGTTTCTGTGCTGACGTGGTGTCAGTGCTAGCCATGACGATGAGCGGTGAGAGGGAGTGTCTGAAGTACCGTCTGTTGGGCTCACAGGAAGAGCTCGCCTCATGGGGACATGAATATGTAAGGTAAGACGACTGACTATCAACAATATATGTTGTAGTCTTGTGGCTATTGGTGAAGCTGTAACTTAAACAGAGGCAAAACAGCTCTTTGATACTTTGATGCTCTTTGACAAATATTTTTTTGTCCATCCTCTTCCAGGCACCTGGCAGGTGAGGTGGCTAAGGAGTGGCAGGAGGTGGAGGAGAATGACAAGACACAGCAGGAGACACTGTTGAAACTAGTGAAGGAGATTGTGCCCTACAACATGGCCCACAATGCAGAGCACGAGGCGTGCGACTTGCTGATGGAGATTGAGAGGCTGGACATGCTGGAGGACTACATTGATGAAAACGCTTATGGCAAAGTCTGCCTTTACCTCACCAGGTCTGTTCAGGTTTTATGGTTCTCAGAGAACACAAACCCTATTTTTAAGCATATTAATACAATGACTTAAATTTGTAACTGGAATATAGCCAGTTAATCTCTCAACTTCCCTCATCATCCCTCTAGTTGCGTGAGTTATGTTCCTGAGCCAGAAAACTCAGCACTGCTCAGATGTGCCCTGAACATCTTCCGAAAGTTCAGCCGGTATCCAGAGGCGCTGCGCCTGGCCCTGATGCTCAATGATGTGGAGCTGGTAGAAAACATCTTCACATCCTGCAAAGACATGTAAGGACCATCAAATCACTATTCTATAGTCTGCACTATAGGACATAAGATAGTTATGGTAGTGATAAAAGGTATTAAGCTGTCAATGTGGATAAGTACAGCAACATTTAAGGGTAAAAATAGATATTGTTTACCTCAGTGCTTTGCTTTTGTTCTGATTCTGTTACACATTTTGACATTTTTCCATTAATTCTCTATAGATAGGAATTCAAGTCTCACTGTGTCATAGCACATGGTGTTTACAAAAGGCAAACTTGCTGTATCTTTTGTCAATCTCAGTGTCATCCAGAAGCAGATGGCCTTCATGCTGGGTCGCCATGGCATGTTCCTCGAGCTTAATGAGGACGTCGAGGACTACGAGGACCTGACAGAGATCATGTCTAATGTGCAGCTCAACAGCAATTTCTTGGCCTTGGCCAGAGAGGTAAGTCTGAGGAGGAAGGAGAGATAAAGAAATGTGTGAAGGTTGGGAAAAGAAGACATCAGAGATTCTTTGTTTTTAATGTTAGTGTATGTGTTGAGTTTCACTAACTAAGCTTTTAATTCTGGAGTGTTAAAAAAGCTAATTCTGTATTCAGGATAAATGTGGTGTATTTTTTTGATTTAAAGTATTTTAGCAGGCATTTAAAAACAACACATAACCAAGTTTTCAAAGAGCATTGAATATTTATTCAAACCTACTTGAGAAGCTGGATACGTTTCTGTCAAGATTAGTGCTGATAAGTCGCTTAGATGGCTGCATATCACAGGTCTGAGATATCAGGCTGTTAACAGAACACAGAAGACAAATAAAAAATCTAAATTTAGACTTCCATTGAGCGAGGAGTTAGCAACTTGGCAAGTATGTCATGAACCAAGTGGATTCTGCTGGAAGCCTTCTACTGTGAAGCAACTGCAGACTTGAGTTTTCTAGTGTCATAGGATGCTAATTTGTATATTAGATATACAAATTATTGTCATCATCAGTAGGTTTAGCATAGTAGCATTATTATTGAAAATACATTGGCAAAATAAACTTGTGTGTTAATGTCACAGCAAATGGTCAAAGAAAACTGTCATAACCCTGAATGTTCTGCCTCTACTGTCCAATGAAAAAAAGATTTGCATGAACAGAAGGGTGTGTACAGCCAAAGGTTAGAATGAGATGAAATGGAAAAGTGTATTGTATGTTGGATGATCTATGATTATGAAAACAAAAGGGTTTGGGGATATTTTATGAAAGGAATTTTTTGTGGGAGATAAGAGGAAGAATGGATGAAGGACTTACGGCCTCTTTGACCACTGGAAACTGAGGGAAGGAAATTTTAGAGGGGTGACGCTGAAAAGATGATGATGTATGATTCACAGTAACTGGAGGGGATTAGATGTCCCACTCTTCTCTTTCTAATAGCTTTTAGTTTGTCAGTATGACTCAGCACATTTCTCCTTTATTAATAACACACTCATCCTGTCCTTGCCAGTTGGACATCATGGAACCCAAAGTCCCAGATGACATCTACAAAACACACCTGGAAAACAACAGTGAGTCCGTATGGTTGGATGAATGCTGTGTTTTGTGATTTACTGGCCACTGTGGCAAGTTAACTGAAAGCTATTTTTTGTTCAGTGGTTGTGAAAATGTACGATTTAGCTCATGTTGCATGGCCTCTGTGCTTGAACATGACAGGGTTTGGAGGCAGCGGTTCCCAGGTGGACTCTGCTCGTATGAATTTGGCCTCCTCCTTTGTGAACGGCTTTGTCAACGCAGCTTTTGGACAGGACAAGCTGCTCACAGACGATGGCAACAAGTGGCTGTACAAGAACAAGGACCATGGTAAAAAGAAACACACAAACACAGTAGTAGCTGCTGTATTCAATCTGTACCCTTTCTTGGCTTAGCTGACATTGTCGTGCATATATCCAAGATGGTTTCTTTTGTGGTCTTTGGATGTCAGTGCAGTTTATTTGATTGCTCAGTGACTTAACGATGATATAAATATCTTCAGGCATGCTGAGCGCTGCAGCCTCCCTGGGTATGATCCTCCTGTGGGACGTGGATGGTGGTCTTACCCAGATTGACAAATATCTCTACTCCTCTGAAGACTACATCAAGGTAAACATTAGGCTAGGAAGTGTTGGCAACCATAACTGAGTTCATATTACTTTCCGATAATGAGATGGTTGTAATAGCACAGTCTTTTTAAGGTCGTCTCAACTTTGTTAACTGTTCTGCTCCACTGTTTGTTTGTTTTTATATATATATATATATATATATATATATATATATATATATAATATATATATATGTATATATGCCTTCAGTATAGAAAATCACTACGCTACATTAGTTTCCAGTCAACTGAATTCACTGTATTGACTGAATTACAACTATATCGTCATTTACTCATGAATTTGACGTTCTGAACAACACAAGCTATTCTCAGGCTTATTACTAGGGAGGATGGGCTATAAAAATGAAGCCCTCCAGGTATCTCTCTGGTTTGTCTTACACCTGCGTCATCTCTCTGTCTGCAGTCTGGTGCCCTTCTGGCCTGTGGCATTGTAAACTCGGGTGTGAGGAATGAATGTGACCCAGCCCTCGCTCTGCTCTCTGATTATGTCCTCCACAACAGCAATGTCATGAGGATAGGAGCCATCTTTGGGTGAGGAGAATGTTCACATGTAGAAAGTTAAAGCATTTTTACGAGCTCCAGGCAGTTACATCATGGTTTAGGATACAGTGCTGCATACTGTTTCTTAATTGTATTATTATTTCAAGTTTCCTCTGCTTATCTGTACCTATGATTGCATTTTGTTACTGTGTCTTGATCCTTGTCGTCTTGTTTTCAGACTGGGCCTGGCCTACGCTGGCTCCAACAGAGAAGATGTCCTTTCTCTGCTTCTCCCTGTCATGGGAGACTCCAAATCCAGCATGGAGGTACGGATGCCTGATTTGTGTTAGGGGCTTTTCTCGTTCTTTGTAATTTTCAGTTTAGCAACATTAAAGTGTTTGTGTGTGTGTTTAATCTCCAGGTGGTTGGAGTGACAGCGCTGGCATGCGGTATGATCGCAGTAGGGTCATGTAACGGCGACGTGACCTCCACCATCGTCCAGACCATCATGGAGAAGAACGAACAGGAGCTGAAGGACACATATGCCCGCTGGCTGCCTCTGGGCCTAGGACTCAACCACCTGGGTAGGTAAAGTTAGCCGCAGGCTCCAGCGTCAACAACTGTATTAAATAACTTCAGAGATTGTTCAAAGCTGTGTGACAACAGCTGTAGTGGCTTGAGGGCTGAAAGACAATAAAATACTCTAACAGGTGTTGTGTGACAGCTTTTTCTGAATGAGTTTGTGTACATCAAGATCTGTTGTAGAGGCCAGTTCCGTTACCACAGTAACTTCTTTCCTTTACCTTAATGTTGCTCTAAGTGTTGTGTTTGTGTCATTCACTTTCCTCAGGTAAAGGAGAGGCAATTGAGACAACACTTGCAGCTCTACAGGTTGTACCTGAACCTTTCCGCAGCTTTGCCAACACACTTGTGGATATCTGTGCATATGCAGGTTAGTCTCACAGTACTTTTCTTCCAGCCATTCTAAAGTGATTTAGTTCAGTGGGCCACAGGGTGAGAATTTACTCATGGTGGTGGGTGGCACAGCGTGTGACCGATGTGCATGCAGAGGCTCATGCAGTTTAAAGGGGGCGAGCGTAAACAAGTTTATTTTCTGTAGCTACAGTTTACTGATGTTCCCTAAACACCTCACATGCAGTAAATGCAAGCTAGTCCCCACTCAGCTGCTGCAGCACACGCAGATTAGACAGAGGCTAAGACATTAGTTTGAAAGCAGTGGAATAAAGCATCAAATGCAGTTGTTGGCACAGCTGCAGCTTCAGCCTCTGCTCCATTCGCTTCGTCATAGCCCCCTCAGGTCATCCACATACAGACCTATATCTGCCGATTTAATCTTTTGTTTTCCAGGATTTCCATAACCCACACTAATAATTTGTCTCCATCTCAGGTTCTGGCAATGTCCTGAAGGTGCAGCAGCTTCTGCATATCTGCAGTGAGCACTACGAAGCCAAGGAGAAAGAAAAAGAGGAAGACAAGGACAAGAAAGATAAGAAGGACAAAGACAAGAAGGACACTACAGCTGATATGGGCTCCCATCAGGTAAGTAACATATTACCATGACTATCCTCATAAATTAACTACTTACCAACAATTCTCCCCGTTTAGCAGTTCCTTTATCAGAGATATTATGGAGGCATGTGAAGTTTAATTTTTTGGTTTTCCTGTCAGGGTGTAGCTGTTCTTGG